>NW_022900927.1:9595702-9666091 GCF_012274545.1 Fukomys damarensis
GGGAAGGGAGGGGGAGGAGACGGGGAAGGGGACAGGGAAGGAGAAGGAGAAGAAGGTATCAGGAAAATCAGAGTCAGAGGAGAAAATGAAATGTTGGAAAGCAAAGGTTATAGTAATGTGATTGCCAGCTGGGAACCATGGGCAATGGGAATCCTCTACAATGAGGGAAAGGCAGGACAATAGATTATCCTTTACATTCATCAGAAGGAAGACAGCCGTGACAACATGGTGATTTTTAACCTCTAATACTCCCTTTAGATATCTTGTATCTAGAACTGTAAGATATTAAATTTATGTTGTCACTGTTTGTGGTAATTTGTTACAGTAACAATAGAAAATGAAAACAATACTCACTGATATATCCAACCAAAGAACTTATCACAATATTCCCAACTCTGGGGCCAGGGACTTAGCTCAGTGGTTTGGTGGCCTGCCTTGCAAGCACAAGGACCCGAGTTCAATACCCAGTACCAAAAAAAAAAAAAAAAAAAAAGAAAAAAAAATTCCCAACTCAAAGGAAAGCAATATCCAGAAAACTAGAGAAATTTTAAAAATGCATAATTTTCTCATAAAAGTAAAAAGATTAAAATGAAGTTGCAAACTAAGTAAATTTCCATCTCTTTCCTTTGCTGAGCAGACAATGCTGTAAACTGATGGCAAGTAAATCGAATTGTGTTTGACTGTGGCACCAAAGAAATTGCATCGAGTGAAAATGAATTTAAAACTACTAGCCTTTTGATGAAAGTAAATTGCTCAAAGAATATTGGGAGCAATGCGGTCAACCAAAAATAAGGACAATTGTTTTGAGTGATTTATGTTGTCTTCATAAGTAGATATCATGTTTCTTGCTTCTATTTTTTCCTTCCTGAGTTTGCAGTTACTGATTCTACTGTGTGGAACAACTATAGGTGAATGTATTTTCAAAGAAATTGAGAAAATATTAATTGAGCATAGCAATCTCCTAAGATGTGTTCTTTGAGATGGTGGTAAAAATATGTTTGAAACAGAAGAAAGGAGTTTAGTTTGACAAGTTCACAATGATAGTGAAAAGTGAGGTATTTAATGTGTGCAGTTATCAGTAATGACTTTGCAGAAATATTTGAACCATTATGAGTTATCAAAGCAGGAGCATCAGCAGTGAACCCATTGTAAATTCCATTAAATTTTGTTAGAAGAAAAAGCTCGATAGCTAGACTCCCTACCACAGAGCAAATCAAAGTTTTGGCAATGTTAAGAATTTCTTGTTATCATTTCAAAACTCAGAGTCAAAGTTGAAATTTTTCTAAGAAGACTGCACTCAGCCACTGTTAGCAAGTTGTAAATAACTCAAACAGTGGCTTTTCCTGCAGAATTATAATCTTTTGTGAATGCAGCCTAAAATTTCAAAGCAAAATAGAAATAATTCGTAAAACTTTATGAAATACTATTCATAAAGACTAAATCTTTTTGAATAATAAGTAATGTCAAGCTGCTTTATACAGGTTCTATGCTGTAAAGTTTACAGAAATAAAATCTCCATACTCACACATATTTACTGTGATATTTTTTCCAAGTTCAGACTATCATCCCAACAGTGTTATTGATACTTCAATGAAAATACAAAGGGATTTTCCATATTTCAAAATCATTAAATTGAAGAGTTTTCTCCTAGTCCTCAAATAGAAATAATTTGTCTGCGTTAAAATGACACATTGCAAGAGAACAATCTAATAGAATCCTACAAATGCCTTCCAAGGGATGAATGTAGCCAATTAGATATGAAGGGTAAGGTAGGTATGGCAGCATACGCCTGCAATCCCAGTACTTGGAAGTCTGGGGCAAGACAATTGCGAGAAGGTCAACCTGGGCTATGTAGTAAGATCTTGTCTCAAAAATTAAACAAAGAAAAAAGAAGCAAACAAACAAAAAAAGTGTATGCTTACAGATTGATATCAGTATTTAGCAGAATTTATCTCTGTGAAAAGACATTTTTAAAAGGATAAAAATATATAAAATTTCATTACTGATCAGCATTTACCAAGGGATATATGTAATCATTTTGATGATAAAGCACCCAATTTTGAATCCAAATTAAGCAAAACTGTATGCCCACCAACAGTATAGTTCAATTTTTCTCATCAGTAGACTTGTGTTACAAAGAATTATATTTGTTATTACACTTTAAATTTCTTCAAAATAATATTTGTTAATGGGCCAGGGATTTAGCTCAGCGGTTTGGTGGCCTGCCTCGCAAGCACAAGGACCCGAGTTCAATCCCTGGTACAAAAAAAAAAAAGAAATTGTTAAACTTTTTTCTTTTTTTAAGTATATTAGATAATATTTTTGATTTTACCTCAAAATCAAAAGTCTAAAATATTTACTATTTGGTCTTTATATAAAATTTTTTCTAGCCCCAGTGGTAGACGGTGGTACCATTCGATGTATTGACTATATCCCCAATCACTACATGGAAAGTTGATTACTGAATATTCAACTGGATCAGGATATGAATGAGAAATTAACTTTTATTATGGTAGGTCAAAAAAAAAAAAAAAGAAATTGTTAAACTTTTTTCTTTTTATAAGTATATTAGATAATATCTTTGATTTTACCTCAAAATCAAAAGTCTAAAATATTTACTATTTGGTCTTTATATAAAATTTTTTCTAGCCCCAGTGGTAGACGGTGGTACCATTCGATGTATTGACTATATCCCCAATCACTACATGGAAAGTTGATTACTGAATATTCAACTGGATCAGGATATGAATGAGAAATTAACTTTTATTATGGTAGGTCACTAAGACTTGTGTGATAGCAGCAAGTGTTGTTTACATAATTGCATGACTGAAATTCACAATTAAACAAATCTTGGAACCATCTCTGGGAAACTTAACTAATTTCAGGAAATGTCTGTTGATACGTTACCCAGTGCAGAGTGAGTCAGAATCAATAATTTTTCTTTTATTAATTCAGCCAACATTTAAGGCACTGTGAGCAAGGCAGTAGGCAGGGTTAATTTGATGCTTGTCTTTGAAATTCTTAATGAGCACTTACTTTTAATTGAACAGTTTAATTTATGTGTGTGTATTAATACATCTCAGAAGCCCATGCAATCACTTGTTCACTGGAAGTCTTTGATTTGACAAAGAAAGAACAAGCATTTTCCCCTCCAAAATGAGGAATTTCTCTTCTCTTCAGAATGATGCTAAACTATTCCCTGCCTGCAAACTAAAAAGAATAAATTTCAAAATCTGAATGGAATATGACTTTGCAATATCCCCAGAGAAAGTGCTATAAAAGCTCCTATAATAAAGTGTAACCATCAAAATGCCAATATTTGTCCCAATTGCCCAAGGAACTAGAGAAAGCAAAACTGAAAAGAGAAATATTTCTTCATTTGGCATTATATAGTGAACATTACCTGGATGGAAATTATTTTGCTTTCTGATTCAGAGTAGAATTTGGTCCGTAGAATTAAATGACATATGTATGGCTTAGTTTTAATTATTTTAATAATATATTTTAAAATTATTTTCTAGGTATGTATGTGGAATATGACCAAGAATCACAAATCTTATACTGCTCATCTGAAGTAATGTCCCTCAAATGTTTTAAGGATAAGAATTACTCAGGTTGTGAAGGTGTTTGTTAATGTGCCTTGTTTTATATCCCAGAACCTTGGTAGGTGCAGTAGGGGTGCAAAGACTTTCCACCGTCAGGGATTCACCTTGGAGGTTGAAATGTTTGCTGGACTTTGTAAACTGAGTCACTTGACCTCTACTGTGTCTTCCTAGATCCCTTGAAGGTAGCTTTGTGGCTGCAAATCAATTTCACCAATTAGATGCACTTGGAGAACATTTAGCAGGCAAAGCAAGAAAAAAGCCACCTTCCTGCCCTGGTCCAGCAGTTTTTGTTTTTGAGCATGGGTATGGCCAGGTTTTCTCAAGTAATATTGCACTGTCCAATATCTAGTTTTCTATGTTGTACAATGGCAATTTGAGAGGCAGAGGTGATGTATTTTCCCTGGTGTAGTTCCAGGGATGACCTATTGTTCTTGAACTGTTCCAGGTGGTCCAGAAGGAAATTACTTTAAAAAAAATTTCTCCAGTTTTTCCAATATTCTCAGTTTATTAGCTGCCATTATTCCAAAAAAGAGCTCCCTCTCTTCATCAACTAGAGCTCAGTTACATCTCTTCCAGAATTGCAGACTAACTTATTATTATTATTATTATGCATTAAGCTTATGGGTACATTTTAGGTATACAGTACAATTACATTTATCAGTGGTAATTTGTACCTGTACATGACATATCTTAATTCTTATTTTTATCCCCCCTTCCCTCCCTTAAACCCCACCACCACCCTTCCTTATTTGCAAAAACTTTTTTTCTGTTTTTTCTGTTTATCATATCTATTTCTTTCCCTTCTTTTCTTCTCTACCCTTCACCGTTTGATATTCCCCTTTGGATCTTTTCTTTTTATTTCACGTGATCTGTAATACATTTTGGTCCTTATTTATACTTTCAACTTTCAGTTTCTCACACAAGAGAAACTATTCAATATTTATACATTTGTGTCCTATATATTCCACTTAAGAATATCACCTCAATGTGCATTTAGTTATAAATGTCTTTAGTTTTGCATTCTTGCTGGCCAAATTGTACTGCATTTTATTTAAAAAAAAAAAAAGTACATCTTCTTTATCCAGTCTCCAGTTGATGGGCAATTGGGCTGTTTCCAAATTTTCGCTATTATAAACTGTGCTGCTATAAACATGGGTGTGCGTACATCATAGATATCACTGTGGTATTATTCTTTTTAATTCTTTGGGGAAGATACCCAGCAGGGGAATAGTGAGTCAAATGGGACCTCTAAACCTAATTTTTGAGGTATCGCCATACTGATTTCCACAGTGGTTCCACAAGCCTGCACTCCCACCAACAATGTAGAAGGGTTTCTTTCTCCTCCCAGCCCTGCCAACATTTGTTATTGGCTGATTTCTTGATAGCAGCCATTCTTCCTGGGGTGAGGTGGAATCTCAGTGTTGTTTTCATCTGCAACTCTTGGATGACCAGTAATGTTGAATATTGTTTCACATGTTTATTTACTGTTTCTATATCTTTGTATGTGAAATGTCTGTTCACTTCAGACACCCATTTTTGAAATGGGTCTTTAAATTTGGGAGGTCTTATTTTTTAAAGTTCTTTACATATTATAGATAGTAGACTTTTGTCTGAGAATAGCTAGATACAAGATCAACACACAAAAATCAATATCTATCCTGTGCATTAACAACAGATTCACTGAGAGAAGAACTGGAGAAACAACTCCTTTCACAATAGTATCCAAAAAAAGAAATACCTAAGAATCAATTTAACAAAATAAATCAAAGAACTCTACTCTGAAAACTATAGCACTCTGAAAAATGAGATCAAAGAGAATATCAGAAAATGGAAAGACATCCCTTGCTCCTGAGTAGGAAAAACCAATTTAGTGAAAATGGCCATACTTCCAAAGCTGCTATACAGATTCAATGCAATCCCGACTAAAATTCCTATATCATACTTCACAGAGCTTGAGAAAACAATTCTAAAATTCATTTGGAACAAGAGACCTAGAATAGCAAAAGTAATTATAGGCAATAAAGACATGGTAGAGGATATCACAATCCCCAACTTGAAACTGTACTACCAAGCCACTGTGATCAAAACAGCATGGTACTGGCAAAGAAACAGACCCCAGCATTAGTGGAACAGAGTAGAAGATTCAGAAACAAGTCCAGACACACTCAGCCACCTCTTCTTTTACAAAGAAGCCAAACACGCTCATGGGAGGAAAGATAACCTCTTTAATAAGTGGTACTGAAAAAATTGGGTTTCAACTTGCCAAAGATTAAAACTAGACCTATATCTCTCACCATATTAAAATCAAAATGGATCAAAGGTCTAAATGTGAAAACAGAAACACTAAACAAATTGGAAGGTAAGTTAGGTAGAACTGTTGAAGACACTGGCGTAGGAAAAGATTTCATGACAAACCTCAGTAACACAGAAACTAACACAGAGAATCAACAACTGGGATCTCATCTTACTAAAAAGCTTCTGCACAGCAAGAGAAACCACCAACAAAGTGAAGAGACATCCCACAATGTAGAAAATTACTTTTTAAACTAACTCCCAACACTTTTCCAAGCATCTGATTTCCTACATCACTCCAGTGTCCACTTCAAATACATAGGGTAGTTTCTGTTTCTTAAACTAAACTGTGACTGATAAAGAACTTGAAAGAGATGTTGACATTAGAACAGTAGGCTCTGGAGAAGCATTACTACCTGTCGTTCTTAGAAATGTGTTGTTTTCTCTTTACACTGTACAGGAAAAGGTTTGTGAAATGAATTCATTAATAACATCAAGATAGCATTGAGTGTCCTTGATTAACTTTTGGACAGGAAATGCCCTTGTAAACTAGTATCCCACACCCCACATGCCCACGGATCACAGTAATTGTTTGATCACTACTTCTCCAGGCAGAGACCAACCTTAGGCTTGAACTACAGACCCTTTCTGGGAAGGGTGGAAAGCACGTGGTCCATAAAGAACAAATCTGCTCTTGGGCTGGGGATTTAGCTCAGAGGTTTGGTGGCCTGCCTTGCAAGTGCAAGGACCTCAGTTCAAACCCCGGTACAAAAAAAAAAGAACAAATCTGCCCTTACAGGAAAACAAGGAATTGTGGTGGTCACAGTGTGGCTGGCTGGAGTGTTCCAACTCATGGTTTGAACTTCCCACTCCTGTCCAAAGGGGGGACACCTTGCCTTTATTTTCATTTTCCTAATGATAGTAAAAGGGAAAGAAGAGGACTTTAAAACTGAGCAGCACATATAAAAAAATTGAGCCACACTCTATTATACAACAGAAGTAATCAGATTCTGGAAGTATTCTTAAGACATAGGTATAATATTTACACTTGAAATGGGATTTAGGGCATAAAAAAGAAGAAAGTGAAGAATTATTCTCTTTCTCGCTATATTTTAGCAAATAAAAAGTTTAGAAGACTTAAAAAATCATTAAAGAAGTTATTTTATTTGTTCATGGAATTTCCTCCTTGCGGTTTTTTTTTTGTTTGTTTGTTTGAAACAGGGTCTCACTATGCAGTGGAGAATGACCTGGAACTCACTATGTAGCCCAGGCTGGTCTTGAACTCACAGTGATCCTCCTGCCTCAGCATCCCCAGTGCTGGGATTACAGGCATGAGCCACCACACCCGGCTTTCCTTGCCTCTTGTTGGGAATTTTTAAGTGAAATATGAAAACCCTGTCCTTTTCTGCTTTTTAATCCTTCCCAAGCTCCCCAACCATCTTCCCTGGGAGTAGGATAGTGCTGCAAATAGGAATGTTAAAAAATACATATTGATTGAAAATATTTGCAATACTATATATTATGAGAGATCTGTGTTTACTTAAAACTATGTACTACCTTGCTTATCACTCGAGCTCTACATTGACTCTAAGTAAAATCTTCTTAAATGTCCTAAATTATAAAACTGAGATTTTATGCCAGGATTTATTATGGATAGGTGTTAAATATCTGGCTCATATTTATCCTTTACTTATAATTTTTATTTCAAAAATGACCTTTTATCATTTTATAGCTAATTAAGGAGGCAGCTATGTTATAATAAAATAGTCCAAAAATGGGAAACTAGAATTCAATTATCAGCTTTTTCAAATTTTCTGGGACCTATCTTGACTGTAGGTAGGAGGGATAGGAATAATACTGTCCCAGTGCTCTGGGGCTCAATTGTAAGTCTTATGATGGTAACTTGACTCTAAACGTGGGTGCTGATTTTAATAATTTAGAATTTGCTCTTATTATGAAGATATAGCTTCTACCTTCTACAAGGCTTTCCTGAACTTTCCTTTCATCTCTTGCCCTCTGCCTTTTCCCCCTTCATGTTTAACCTGCCTAGCCACCATGGCCTCCTTCCCTAGGCTTGCTAAGCAGCCCCCACCCCGCATTTTCACTTGCTGTGCGCGTCCCTGGATTTCTCTTCCTTTGCTCTTTCCTCAGACTTCTTAATGCTTGCTTTCTTATTTTCTTCATGCTTCTGCTCAAAGTTTTATAAATGGCTCCTTTTCAGACCAACTACATAAAAAGAGCAATTCCTTCATTCTCTGACACTCCTGATCTTTATTACCATCTTAAAGCATGATTTATAACACCGATCACCCTCGAACATGTACATTTTTGCTTCATGTATTTATTGTCTGTTTTCAACTAGAAGCTTCCTGAAGTCAGAGACCTTCTTTTGTTCATTGCCAAGTCCCCAGTGGCAAAGAGGATGCCCTCAATTAATATTTGTCAAAGACAACACACACATACACCACACACCATAATCCACAGTTTTAAAAATACCCTGTGTGGTGGACTAACCTAATTGATGTACCCTTCCTTTTCTTTACAAGCACACAGACAGACACGGAATGAATAACACTGACATTCCTGTTCCAAATCCTTATTCTCCCTGGGCAAGCAGACAAGAAGCAATATGCAAAACTAAAGAGGATGGCTTTCAGGATGTTGTTAGAGAAGCTGCAGCTTGTTTTAGCTTTTGTACTGTTAGGTTGAATCAGCATGGCAGTTATTTGAAGACAGTGAGAGGCCTGTGTCTGTGTTTTCTCCCAAGAGATGAGCACTTACTGAAGGTTCTTTAGAGAATAAAAAATCAGAGCATCTGTCAGGCAATCCAGTCCCTACAGCAAGCTATGTGAAGCAAGGGCCTAATAGGAATCTTTATATATTTTATAATTTGATCATCTATATCTTTTGCTATTGTTGTTGTTAAACCACACTTTTAAAAGTATATCTAAACTCTACTTAAATGAGAGGATCGGGGTGAATGATTCCCTGACTAGGAAGACCCATGGAAATATATTATTACTACATCTTGTCTTATGGTAATTCTTTTTATTTATTTATTTTTGGCACCGGGGATCGAACTTGGGCCCTTATGCTTGCAAGGCAGCACATCCAAATTCATTCAGCTTCTTGGTGAGAAGGCCTGGGAACAAGCCATCTTGGTCTTCCTAGTCTTGCTTTCCATTCAATGACAGATGATCTAGGTGAACTCAAAGAAGTTCTCAGTCCCCCTAGAGCCTCCTTGGAGTAGGAAAATTGTTTCATTAAGCTTTTCTTTGCTGTTATGCAATACCTGAGATATACAAAGGAGGAAAGATTTATTCTGGCTCAGTTTTCTTCCACATCTCTTGGGCTCTATGACTTTGGGCCTATGGTGCTGCAGTACATCACAGTGAGGGGCACATAACAGAGAAAAGCCACTCCTCTCACACAGTCAAGAAGCAGAGATAGAAGAAGGGGTTGGGGTCCCACAATCCCCTTGAAGGGCTTGTGTCCAAGGGCTTCTTTCCACTAGGCCCTACCTCCTGAAGATTTCATCACCTCTGAATAGCACCACAGGCTGGTGACTAAGCCTTCAGCACATGGCTTTTGGGAGCATTTCAGATCCAAATCCAACAGAAGAACTGGAGTAGTGCAGTTCCAGCTTGGTCACGCTTCCACCTGAGAGACACAGTTCAAGGAGCTCTCACAACAGACCCATGTGGTAATTGAAGACGTTTTCCTGCATCTTCCATTTGGGCTCAATTCTTCTCTCTCAACACTTTGTGTACCCCTGTTCCAGGTTACATGACAATGCTGATGCTAGTTTCCTCCCTGATATTACCACTTCTCCCTGTTTCTTGATTTCTATTCTGAACCCTATTCTTAACTTCAATTTATTCCTGTAAAGTATTAAACAGTCACTAACAAAATCAAAACAACAGGCAACTTTAGAGATAAGAAGAGCAAACCGTCTTATGTGATAGAAGGTGAGGCAGTCGCTGAGCCTTCCAGGGATGCTTCGTTTTGCTGGAGGTCAGGCTCCAGATTACAGTGTCCATCCTCAGAGTCACAATCCCCATTCAAAAGTGATGGTTTCATATGGTTTAAGGTACGCTCTCTTTTAACTACTGACTGAGAAGGCTGCCTAATGATCCCTCATCTTCCTTGCTCTTCTAACCTTTAAAGGGGCCAACTTTAGCCTTGAGAAAACAGAACTCATAACTCTTCTAGTACATAGAATAGAATAGAATAGAATAGAATAGAATAGGGTAAAGATTAAGCCTATAAAAGTGAGACATGAGGTCTGTGTTCCTTTTAATGACTGCCACTGGCTACTGGTCTATAGAATTCTATTTTCATTGGTATTCCCTTATATTTTCTGATTTAAATATTTCAAGAATTAAAATATTTCCCAGTGGTCTTTTTTTGGGTGTGTGGGTGTGTTTTTCAATGGTCATGTTTAAGCTCCAAATTTGTCAGAGCTGACATGAAAATAAATTCATTGCTCTAGACTTGAGGGCTGAAAATATCATGATAGGTCCAAATACTCACTTACTGAACTTATACATTTTCTTTTCAGTTTGTTACCATTGTTCTTGCATCTGAGAAGTCCATGATCAAAGTGTCATCACAACCTAACTCCCAGGCATGGTATGTCTTAGTCCATTCTGGCTGCTGTAACAAAAATATCCATAGACAGGGTAATTTGCTTTTTTTATTTTTATTTTTTTGGTACTAGGGATCGAACTTAGGACCTTGTACTTGCAAGGCAGGCACAGTGCCACTGAGCTAAATTCCTGTCCCTAGACTAGGTAATTTGTAAGAAACAAAAATTTATTTCCCATAGTTCTGGAAACTGGGAAGTCCAATGTTGAAGTGCCACCAGCTTCAATATCTGGTGAAGGCTTTCTCTGCTTTATAAGTTGTGCCTTGTTACTATATCCTCACAGGACCAAAGGGCTAACAAAAACTCACAAGTCTCCTTGAGCACTAGTCCAATTAATAAGCACAGAGTTCCAAGATTTGATCATTTAAAGACCCAGTTCTTAATAGTATCACATTGAGGATTAGGTTCCAACATGTAAATG
This sequence comes from Fukomys damarensis, assembly GCF_012274545.1. Taxonomy (NCBI): domain Eukaryota; kingdom Metazoa; phylum Chordata; class Mammalia; order Rodentia; family Bathyergidae; genus Fukomys; species Fukomys damarensis. The sequence continues at coordinate 9,606,669 of NW_022900927.1, forward strand.
TGGGGGAACATCAGTATATAGTAACATGACCTCTTTCTGTTTGTCTAAATCTCTGAAGATTCAAAGTGCAAGGTGAGAACATCTGATTGTGCAAGCCTAGGAAGCTGGCAAGAAGAGTCTCTAACTCCTTCCACTTCTCTAGTGAGACACCACGTGCTCTTACACAGAACAGAGGCCCCATGATCAGAAGGGTGTTCAAATATTATTCAAAGAATTCACTATAGTCAACAATTTCTCAGTTCATTTAGACATAATTCTGGTATAATTTCACATTACCCTGATAAACACAATCAGAATTCCTGCATACTTAAATTAACTGGATAAATGATGATGCTCTTGAATTGTCTGAGCTCTGATTTCAATGTGTGTGTGGAAGGGGACACCCTTCTGCAGGAAATACATATATGGGAAATAGTCTCAATAAATATGATATTTTATCCTTGTTATGACTGAAATCTACAGTGTCTCCCAAAAGCCTCATATGTTCATAGATGAGACTTTTGGAAGATGCTGAGATCATGGGGGTGCTATTCTCATCAGTGGATTAATTTATGAAGGAGTTCATAGCTGAAGGTGCTGTTAGGGGTTGGGGCCCAGTTGAAAGAGGTGGGTTGCTATGGGTGCCTTTGGACAGCATGTTCCTTCCTAGCTGCCATAGATTGAGCAGCTATTCTTGACCTGCTTTTTGGCTTTGCATTTCTTCCTTGGAGCCAGCCAACCATGCAATGAACTCTCTGAGGCCATGAGCCAAAAATAAATATCTCCTCCTTTAAGTTGTAGGTGTCAGGTATCTCGTTCCAGCAACAACCAAGTTGACTAACACAATTGTCAAAATAATTCTAGGGCTACAAAGCCTTAAAGGTTAGAGGAAAAAATAATCATCTTTTTTTTTTATAGGAGGACAACTTGTTTATTATGAATATTTTAAAGTCAACTGGTAGAAGTAAAAAAAGTTAAAAACTGAAACTTGAAATTGGGAATGAATTTAATACACTTTCTTTAAAAATTAATTAATTTTAGTACATTTTAGATATACATAATGATTACATTCATTATTGGGAATTTGAACCTGTAAATGATATATCTTGATTCTTTTTTCTCCTTCTCCTCCCCTCCTTTGTACCTCCCTTTCCCTACTTATTTACAAAAGTTTTAATTCCATTTTTCCTTCTTTTCTCATCTTTCCATTCCCCTCTCCCTTCCCTAGTTCTCTTTCCCATTTGAACATTTTCTTCTCATTTCACAATATCTATTACAAATTTTGGTCCTTATTTCCACTTTCAGTTTCTCACACAAGAGAAACCATTCAATATTTGAACACATGTGTCCAATCTATTTTACCTAAGAGTATGCTCTCAAGGTCTATTCATTTACCTAGAAATGTCTCACATTTATCCCTCTTTATTAGGATAAAAACAATCTTTCAATTCACAGCAGTGATAAATGGTTGTTGAGTGAATACTATGACAATCTACTTTTTAATTTGGCACATAGCTAAATATCAGACACTATAAAAAGCAGTTTATATGCATTACCTAACCTAATTATTACTATTATTATAAGTGGCAGAGCACTGAACCCTGCCCTATCTATAACGATTTAGGAAAGAGAAAACTTCCCCAAACATGTGCTTTACTCCCAGGAAAGGGCTGCTGCCACTTTTATTTCAGCTCAATTATCTTTGAGCTAGGTATTATCATTGGCCTAAGTGTATACTAGATTACAAAAAGAAAATAAACTAGAAATTGTGTCTCTTCCCTCTCCATCGCTGTTTATGCAGTTTATCCTGACTTGTTTTTCTTGGTCAGTTTGGGGAGGATTTTGAGGAGGAGAAAATGCTACCACATACAGGAGGGATAAAGATTTTGAGATAAATAGGCAGAGGCTGTGATTTTTAAAGCGGGAGGAAATTGGAAGAATTTTCTAATTATTGTCTATTTACAAATATAAGTTTTCCAGATACCTAAGCCACATGCATAGCTCCTAAGTAGGAATATAATGTAGAAAAGAAGCCATGAATCCGCAAGAACTTAGAACTTAAAAAAAAAAAAGTTGACAGTTGCTAATTGGTTAATTAGTGCTTAACTAAAATGACTTCCAATTTGAGCACTCCCAGATGAACAGTAGGAAAAAGAAGCAGGAAACAAATTTGGTGCCTTAAGTGGAATGCGCATAGTTGTTAGACAGCAGCTGGTCCATTTTCCTGCCCACTCTTTCCTGAAGCAACTTGTGAAAATATATGGAACAAAGCCATACTCAACAAATAGTTACATTTCTTCCTCTTGCCTACCCCAGTCCCAGTCTGCAAAGAGAGGGTCTGAGGTTACTCTAGTTACTATACAAATACTTCCCTATGTGGGGGGCACAACACTAAGCACCCACAATTTAAAGGTGGAAAGGTTTAGTTTGGTTCACGGTTTCAGGAGCTTCTGCCATGGTCATCTTCAGGCAGGAACATCGTGGTGGAAGGGCATGGTAGGAAAAACTGCCTAGTCCATGTGATCAGCAAGCGATGCAGGGGAACAGTGCCAGACAGCAACTGGCTAGGGATCAGATACAGTACCCAAGGTCCCACTTCCTTGACTCACCCAAACACACCCAGAAGTGTGCTTTTCTAATTCACTGGGTGGTTCTGAAGCCATCAAGTTTACAATACAGCTAAATGTCACTGAATGTACATGTGTATTCATTTATTCAAATGTGTTTTCTGGGTGTCTGCTAGATGTTAAGCACCAAGCTAGGCTCTGAGAAACACCACTTAACCAAAAGATACAGTCTCTATTCTTCTTAAGTCTTCCACAGGAACAGACTAACTGGTCAACTAACTTTCATGATATATGCTATGAAAATAAGGGAACAATCATGCAGAATCCAATGAGTGAGAATCTAGAACCAGAAATAGTAGCTCTTCTTCTTACTTCTACAGCTAGAGATGACATATTTTGTGGATATGGGTTTGAAGGATAGAGTGAAGGGTCAGTGTTTGCATAAGCCAAATTTTACCTGGACTCCAGCTCAGATGTGGGCAGAAGTCTCTAGAAAAGCATACGAGGGGTTCGTCACAGTGTTCATGTTGAGCATGCGAGTGTTCAGATACTTTCAGACTCCCTCACTCCTCAAAGAATCTATCTTAGCCAAAATCTCAGGTATCCTTAAAATTGACTAGCAAAAGAATATCTACAATAGCAGGTACTCCTTTAAAGTTAGTTATGGTTGATAGAGTTTCACAGTTCCCTCGCATTCTGTATGTCCTTAAATCTTCATATGGCTTTATAGCTCAGTAATTGTTCTTGTCAAAATACTGACTTTGAAGGTCTTTCTTTAAAAATACAGGCATTCAAGGGCTGTCCAATGTTGAGGTACAGCTGAAAATTATTCATTTTGTTGTTCTTTTCTTTTTGCAGTACTGAGAATTGAACCCAAGGGTTCTATACAAGTGAGCACATCCCAGCCTTTTTGTTTTTTTGTTTTGAGACAGAGTATTACTAAGTTGCCCATTCTGACCTCCATTATGATTTTTCTATCTCAGTCTTCCAAGTAGTAAGAATTACAAGCATGTGCCACCACACAGTTGAAAACTATTTATTAAAAATGACAGGGTGGAGGGGGTGAAGGGAGGGCAGGGGTATGGGGAAAAAATGAGAACCAAGATCTGTCATGTAAAGGTACAAGATCCCAATGATTAATGTAACTGTACTGTATATTTACAAAGAACCAGCAAACTCAATGAAAAAAAAAATGACAACTAACATTTAGTAAGCACTTCCATGCCAAACATTCCTTGGAGGCATTATTGAACTACTCCATGAAAATGATGCTGTAGTAGGCCAGGACTGAGGGCCTCATGCTTTACTTCATTCCTTAAGAGTTTAAATACTTCATTTTGAACAGAAAATTTAGGTCAGAGTCTGAAAGTCATATTTAATTTCAGGGCAATGCTTTTCACGTGTCACTCAGGGAAAACTGTTGAAATCCATGGGCAGTGGCTGTTAAAGTATAGAGGTTAAACTAGATAACTCTAAGTCCTGTCCTAGCTGTACAGTCTTTCCAATTCAAACTCACAAATCCCACTTTCCACAAAGAAGATAGAGATAGTCATAGAAAGTTTTAAATCATTTGCTTTCACTATTCAAAGGAATATACTCAAAAATAAGAAAATGGTTATTTGAATGTCACCTAGACAGAAGCTACATGTAGTGTCTTTATCTTTAAAAAAGTTTTCTGTTTTCCAGCAGGCATTCTTTTTACATAGACTTTTTAGTTAGATAGAAACTTCAGAATTCAAAACCTACTCCTTCAGAGTGAACCCGAAATAAATTCTAATGGAATACACTCAATTTAGGTAAGAGTAAGAGTAAGAGAGGGCAGTGAGGTTCTTTCCTATACTCTCAGGAAGATTTTCAAAATAGGCAATTTAGGGAAGATGTGTCACTATGGCTAGAATTCAAACCTCTGGGAGGCTGGAAATGAGTGTTGTCCCCTCAACTAGGGCACAAGACCAAGTTCAGTTTTCTGCATTATCACTGATTTTTCTGTGCAATCATTAAAGAAGAAACCTTTAAATTGACTCTTGTAAATTCTTCTGTCTCCAAATAGAAAAAAAAAAAAGAGAATATTTCATGCCTCAACCAGAGAGTCATGAGAACTAATTTTTATTTGTAAATGTTAATCAAATGATAGGCACAGATACCTGTAAAATGCAGTTTCCCCCTAATTTAAAATTGTCCAGGTTATAGAGTGAGGTCTGAGTAATTATGATAGTTCAAGTTTTATATGTAATTCAGTGACATTTTTCCTTTTGCATTAATTTGGATCTAGGTGGGAGCTTTAAGGCTTTTTTTGGAGACAGTGCCCATAATGATGTATTTAAATTCTGACCATGCTTTCTAATTATGTAAATATTCAATCATCTGCCTTGCTGACTTGACTCTCAAGATGTTTGTAACATTTCTCACACATAATACTTGGAGAGTTTTCCTGGCTGCTATGTATTAAATGTTATGAAAAAATATGTGTTACAAGGAAAGAAAAATGAAGCTGAATGCTTTTTAATAATTCATCATTCTTCTAAAGTAAAAAAAAAAAATCCAGCACTTCCACTTAGAATTACTAACTGTGTACCCAAGACTGTTAAAATGGCTTTTCTTCCCTGGAAGGGTTGGATGCATCATCAGCTCTTCCATTTATTTGAGTGTGCTAACTGCTGAATGCGAGTGTTCAAAGTAGCAGCACACATGTTCTTGGCAACTGCAGGCCAGGAAGGGCACTAAATTCGTACTGGTCAGCTTTTCTTGTGCAATCCCAGAGAACAGAGTCAACTGCTAGCAACTCTCCTTATTTCTCATCATCACACATTTTTACCTCCCCCTCCCCCCAAGTTTGTGATTTATGTTTGCTAAATCTCTCCCTTGTACCGACTGGATAGCAGCTACCCTGGCTTCCTTCTTGCTCCCTACAATGCCATAAGGCAAAAACCACCCACTTCTAGCCATAGCTCCAGGGCAGGAACAGTGAACTCTCCAAACACTTCCTGCTGATCCCAAATGGCACCTATCTCTGGCTGATCCTGGTGACACAGTCCTGTAAACCCAGCACTCTGATTGGCTGAGATAGAAGGATGACAAGTTTGAGCCTAGACAATTTAGGTGATTTAGGGAGACCTTGTCTCAAAATGAAAAATAAAACCAGAGCTGGGAATGTAGCTCATTGGGAAGGCCCAGGATTCAATCACCACTACTGAAAAACAAACTAAAATAAACCACTACAAAACAAAACAAAGCACTTTCCTTCACTATCCAAATATCATGCACCCATCTCTGCCTACTTCTGCTCTACCCAACTCTTTCTGTTCTCACACTGCCTGGTTCATATTGCTTCAGTTGATATATTTGGCATGTATTTATTTGTTCATCTATCCTCCCTCACTTATTACCCTTTCTTCCCATTATTACAATTATCTCAGTATGACATAGATCAGCTGGTTTTCTGTAGTTATTGTCTTTCTCCCCATACCTGATACTCATGCAGTTGACCAAAGCAGTCATCACATAGTAAGTGCTTGCTGATTAAATAAATGATTGGATGGTGATGGATGAATCTCTACAGCTTAACTAGGTGTTAAGTGTCTCATTGCATAATGTAAAGGATAATTATCTTAACTTGTGACATTTAACACTTTTGTCATTATTATCAGGGAGGGGAGTGTTGGTTCCAGGACCTCCTGTGGATGCTCAATTCCTTTATATGAAATGGCACAGAATTTGCATATAACTATGCATATCTTCTTGTAAAGTATTTCTAGATTACTTATAATACATAACTGTTATGGCTTATATCTAGAAGTTCCACCACCATAAAAGACTCATGCACACATCAGTGGAGTTTTTGGGAGGTGTCTGGATCATGGGGTGAATGAAATTGAATTATGAACATGCAATAACTAGTTTAGTCATCTAATTGGTTAGCATAGATGTGATGAGGGAATTACTGGAGAGGGAAACTCCTTCCTGGGTGTGGGTGGCACCAACCAATAGGCTTGTAGGTTGGATAGACTATAAAAGGAAAGAAAGAAGGCAGGCTCTCCGACTCCTAACTGACGTGCAAAGGACTGTTTCTCCTTTGCCACACCCCTCTCCCATACCTCCAAGCCTTGGACCCAGCCAACTACAGACAGAAATCTGTACAAACTGTGAGCTAAAATAAACCTTTCTTCCTTTAACTTGTGGGCATTGGGTATTTTGCCCCAGCAAAGAGAAGGTGAAACACTACTACATGTAAATGTTATATAAATAGTTGTTATGCTACAATATTTAGGGGTCTTCTTTTTAGTATTTTATATTTGAGATCATTCTAATCTGTGAACGTGAAACTCACAGTACAGAGCACCAGCGATATTTCCTTACTGGCCCATATGATGTCCGTTCCACTCCTGTGGCAAATCAGCTGTTCCTAGGAGAGCTTCACCATTCTTCCCACTCTGGACTTTGTTCAAGCTGGACTGTACCACTCTCATTTAACTGAAGAAATCTTTCTCTTCTCTGACTATTACAGATGTTGTAGAAGGTACAAGAGAAGGCACTCGGTGGCTTGAACAACAGAAATGCCCTACCCCAGAGTTCTGGAATGGAGATGGAATCAGATTTAGCAGGCTCGGTTTTTTCAGAGGGCTATGAGGAAAAACTCTGTTCCATATCTATTTCTCTCAGCTTCTGGTGCTTTGATGGCAGGCGTTGCTATTCCCTGGCCTCTGACTCCCTTACTTGACCGCTACCTCCATCTTCACATGGTATTCTTCTTAGGTGTGCGTCTGTATCTGAAGTTTCCCCTTTTTCTAAAGACACTAGTCTTACAGTTTAGGACTCATCCTCCTTTTAACTAATTATATGATTCCTTAACAAATTATATTTGTAACAACTCTATTGGTATGTTCTCCTCCTAACTATATCTACAGTAACTCTAGTCCCAAATAGGGTGGAATTCTGAGGTACTAGCCATCAGGATGTCAACACATAAATTTTGGAGGTGACACGATTTAATGCAGAGACCCTTTATTCAAAGCTTAGAGAAAATATCGCCTTCTCAAAAAATGCTTCTTTGAAGCGTTTAGTTAAAATCTCTTCTGTATTCTCAGGTAGCTGGTTTTATATGTCCATTCTTCTTTTCATAACATTTATTTCACTAACACTCATCCATTTAATCAATATAGAAGTGTGGGAAGAATAATGTTTTTTTCAACAATAGGATCTTTTTTTTTCTTTTTGTTGAATTTATTGGTACAATCCAGGTATACAGTACAGTTACATTCATTATTGGGATCCTGTACCTTTACATAATAAGTCTTGATTCTCATTTTTTCCCCTGTCCCTGCCCTCCCTTCACCCCCTCCTCCCCTCCCCATTTACAAACACTTTATTTCCATTTTTTCAGTTTCTGATATTTTTTTCCGCTCCCTTATTACCTTTCCCCCACCCTTCCCACTTTCCCTACACCTTTAGCCTTTTACTTCCTATTTCACATTATTAATTATCTCATTAGGATCTTGTGTACTATTATAGTTTTTCACACCAGAGAAACTATTCGGTATTTCAGTTAAAGAAATCTCTGTATGAACATTAAAAATAGGGAATCCTAAAATAAAACTAAAAAGGAAAGTAAAAGAGAAAAGGCAATGATGTAAGATTAAAATATTCCTTAATTCTGAAGATGAAAATAGTCTCTTACATATTTAAATTTCTTCTTGCTCTTGTAGTCTTATTCTTTTTTTCTTTATTTAGAGAATACTTTATTAGTTTCTGTAATCAAACCGATGTAGGTATGACCTTACATATTTAATACAGCGCGTTACTCCTGTACAAATGGGAAAAATAAATAAAAATTTAAAAATTAACATTTCTAGACCAATATGGCTGTCCATTTCTGTACAATGCCAACTCAACATAATAAATTGGGATAACTTTTTCCAAAGTTGACAGCACCATTAAAGTTTCCAAAAATTCAAATTATATACATATGTATATATATATATATTTTTATTTATTTATATTCATATAAAAAGACCAATAACAGCAGTATGTTATGCATCAGTAGCAGCAACAGCTTTTCCAGGTTCTGCAGTCATCTGAACAAAATTATAGACATTCAGCACATTCCATTAAAAAAACAAAAACAAAAAAACAAAAAAGAATAATATCCAGAAAGCAGCAAATTTCTGTTCCTGTTGTGGTACCAGGCACCAATTTTTTTATTAGCATCTTAATTGTCATCTAGAAAGAGAACATTCTAGAGTAATATCATTAAATATAGCTCTGATAAAGCACGGTCACTATTAAGTATCATAAAGCAGGTGCAAGATATTTTACATTCATAGAGGTATGATACAGTACTGTCCTACATCAATAATACTAGAATCAGTTTTGGTTTGAAATTTGCTTTGTCTGCAAATAAGATTGCTACACCTGCTTTTTTCTGGGCTCCTGTCACATGGATAATTGCTTTCCATCCTTTCACTTTCAGTGTATGAGCTTCTTTTTGCACTAGCTGTGTTTCTTGAATACAACGTATTGTTGGATTTTGCTTCTTATTCCATTTTGCCAGTCTGTTTCTCTTGATTGGTGATTTGAGGCCATTGACATTGATGGTTATAACTGATATGTACTGACTTATTATTGATATCTGTTTGAATCTGTTTTATGGATTCCATTTCTTTCCTTTGTTGCACATTCATTGTTTCCATTTCTTTCTTATGCTGGGCCTTCATGGCTTCTATCGTGGTCCTGAGCCCATCTATTTTTTTGTCAGTTTCTGTTGTAGAGTCTCAAATCACGACTTTCATTTTGCTCACCATTTCTATGGTTATCTGGGAAATTATTTCTGTTTTGAATTTTTCTAGAGCCTGATGGATCTGTTTTGTTACTTCCTGTGCTTTGAGTTCAGGGTGTCCTGCTGGTTCACTATCGGCCTTTTCATCCTCATTTGCCCTACTGTTTGCCATTGTTGAACTGGAAGTCTGTCTTTGTGTCTTGCTTAAGTGTTTTCTCATTTTTATTTTTGTTGTTGGGCTGTCCTTGGTTTAATCTCTGGGTTATCACCCAAATCTTCCTGATATAGCCCTAGCTTCTGGGTCTCTAATGACTCACAGACAGTCTCATCTTCATAACATCAGAGAAAATAGCTCATCAAATCAACCACAATCCTTTATCCCAACTGATACAATCAGCAACACATTAAGATCAAGCACCTGTGGTAGTCACTAGTCTATCACCCTTAAACCACTTGAATTAAATTGAAATCAAGAAGCAGTCCAGAACATGCCTGCAGTGAACAAACTTTTCAATATAGTAATAGTATATTTACCATTTAATGGCTCAGACAGAGCTATAACACAAGACCCCTGATCTCAGTTAGCTGAGATCATGAGATTCATGGCTGAATCCCATGACACAGACTGACCTCAGGCTCCAAGGCCCAGATTGAGTTCCCCAACCTTCTAAATGGTTGAACTCCACACCATTCTACTACAGGTTTCCCAAGCCCTTTCTTTAAAGATGTTCAAAGTTGGGAACTCAGAAAAATACCCTTGATAACCACCTCTGCCTCTGCAGAGGGGTCCAAAGACTGGCACAATCAGGAGGTCTGAGAGTGCACGGGGGGGCGGAGGTAAGGGGAGTTATGGGGGTTCAGGGGCACCTGCGCAGCCAGCTTCCCGGTGCTGGAGTGATGGCGGCTCCAGGCGGGAGAGGGCGTGGCTCTCTTTCCCACAGTGGATCAGGGCCAACAATAGGTTCTTATTTAGAGCACTCCTAGAGCAAAAGACCTACTAACAAGAGAAAAACAAATGGAAGTTTATTAGCATATATATTTCACAGATAATAATTTGCTCTCCAAGAAATAACTTTGAATTCCAGTTTATATGCCATCTTCAATAAAGAACAGTACATTTTGAAAGAAGTGAGGAGACAAAGGAAAGGATATGGAGTCTCTAGAAGTTGCAAATTATGGGAAGGTAAATAAGTAGCAGATAAACGCTGGTTAGTAAATCTTATCAATGTAGACTCATCTGATTTTATCTGTACCTAAAAATGAACCAAAGAAATCTTCAGTAATTAACCTTTGTTGTGTGCAGTAGAGAGGAGGAGAATATCTTTTGTGTGGATAAATCTGGGTCTTGCTTTTTAGGAAAACAGAAGGAGAGCAAAGAGCTTTCCTGCATCTGCTTTTTCAGTGCTTTCTTGCCAGTAGCCTTCATATTTGGGGATTGTACATTTTGGTTTCCTCCACATGTTAACTTTGTATCTGGGAACATGAAAAAAAAAATTATCCCCTCTCACCCCGGGTAGCTCCTAGACTAATAGGAATGAGACTACAAATTCTAGGAGGACAGATATTTCCATATCTTTGAAAATAATAAATTTTGGTTTAATTCCATAATGAACTTTCAAATTAGTATCTTTTGTGATAAACATTTTAAGAAGCAATGACGTAACAAAGGAAGAATATTGTCACAGAACAGATGGTTGCTTTTATCAGGAAAAATGAAGGAGCTTTTGGCAAACCAAGTAAGAAACAACAGAAATCCCAAGCCTCACTGGCAGCAGTCTAGAAGGGTCAGAGAAGAATGAGTAAAATGTGAGACACTGAAGGGGTTGAGAACACCTGGCCTGTCAGGAGAGTTGTTGGAGTAACCAGGAGTCATAGCATGAATTTTCTGAATAACAATTAGGAAATCAGAGACCTCGTAGTGAATACACTTCTTTTTCTCCCCAATTCTGTTAAAACTTCAAAGTTGAGGGCAACTGTTAAGGGGATTAAGACCTTATTAGGTCTTACTGAAAACAGTCCAAAGAAGTCTTTCTCCTCTGGCTTGTGTAAGAATTCAGTGTGTTGATAAAAGAAAAGATTAACATAGATGATTAATGTTGTGCTTAAAAGGAAAGTATTTTGAGTTTTCTCTTCCTGCTTCCCTTGTCTTCATTTTCTAGTCCAAAATGATGAGGAAGAGGAAAAGGGAAAGGGAAGAGGGAGGAGAGAGAAGAAGTGAGGAAGAGGGAGGGAGGGAGAGAGAGAGAGAGAGAGAGGGAGAGAGGGACAGAGAATACCTCAAAAAGCTGAGACCAACATTCTACCTGTGAGTTGATGATTATTCAACTGTAGAAACATTTTGGTCCTTCCCAGCGGAGCTACCAGAATACAAGACAGTGAGTGAATGCTTGCAGAACACACCTGGCTCTGTGCATTATCTGTCCAGAGAATCCTGAAGGCTAGATGCCCAGTGCAGCTATACAATCGTAGTGAATACACTTCTTTTTCTCCCCAATTCTGTTAAAACTTCAAAGTTGAGGGCAACTATTAAGGGGATTAAGACCTTATTAGGTCTTACTGAAAACAGTCCAAAGAAGTCTTTCTCCTCTGGCTTGTGTAAGAATTCAGTGTGTTGATAAAAGAAAAGATTAACATAGATGATTAATGTTGTGCTTAAAAGGAAAGTATTTTGAGTTTTCTCTTCCTGCTTCCCTTGTCTTCATTTTCTAGTCCAAAATGATGAGGAAGAGGAAAAGGGAAAGGGAAGAGGGAGGAGAGAGAAGAAGTGAGGAAGGGGGAGGGAGAGAGAGAGAGGGAGAGAGGGACAGAGAATACCTCAAAAAGCTGAGACCAACATTCTACCTGTGAGTTGATGATTATTCAACTGTAGAAACATTTTGGTCCTTCCCAGCGGAGCTACCAGAATACAAGACAGTGAGTGAATGCTTGCAGAACACACCTGGCTCTGTGCATTATCTGTCCAGAGAATCCTGAAGGCTAGATGCCCAGTGCAGCTATACATGTCAGCAAGAATGACAGCAAGAGGAACAGCCAGGCCATTTTCACTCTCAGTTGTTGTAGCTGATGGTGCCTCACAAACAGCCACCTGAGAAAGAGCTGTGTCCCTGGGCAATGGTACCTCAGTGATAAGACACAGTGTCTTGCCCTATATTCTGGGATGGAGCCATTGGGAGGAGTGGAGGGGCATGGGGGTTTTGGAAGATGTGCAAAACAGGATCACAAGTGAATATTTTACCACTCAATAGATACATTTAATAAGATATTATCTTGTGGCAGGGGCAGAGTTATTAAAGGTTTTAGGTGAAGGCGTTATGCTATCATTTTAGAAGACAAGAGTAAATTCTACATGTCCTCACAGCCCAATTATTACTTTCTCAGGCAAGTCATTAATTTCTTCACTTTGGCCAGTCTTCCTTATTTCTAATGTTTACTCATAGTAATATTTGCCTATCTTGCTGCAAAAGACCGACTGACTTTACAATTCTTACTGATGTTCTTTGATAAATATTTCTCTGCCACACTTGTATGTATGCTTAATGGAAATGGGCCCTCCTTTTCTTTTCCTTCCTTTTCTTTTTCTTTGATCCTAGAATTTTTTGCATGAAAACACTTTATAAATACAAGAAGAAAGGTGCATACATATTTTATATGACTATGAAAATTTCCACTACTGTAAAAGCAGAGACAATGTATGTAAACATATGAGTTTACATACATATGAGACAATATGTAAACATATGAGACAATATGTAAACATATGAGTTTACATATATTTCTGTGTTTATCTAGTAGCCAATAACTGAAGAGTAGCCAATAACTGTTTGTTGAATTGCAGTACTTTAAAAATACTTCAGTGGCTTTGATATTTAATAATTCCCACAGGACATGTGTGGGGTCATAGTTCTGAGTGTTCCCTGTTTCCTATTCATTTCTGTTGGTTTTCTTTCTTATTGTCTTATCCATTTGTAGGCTTTGTTTTATCGCTGTGTATAGGACTTTAGTTTGAAAAAAATTTTCTAGAAATAATTTGATGTATAGAACAGTATTACATTTCTCTAGGAAAATTCTTGTCTGTTTCTGCAGTTGTTTGGGGACTTTAGTAATAATCATGGGTTATTTTAATCTTATTTTAGTGTGAGATTTTTCTGGGTAATCTGAATGGTTTGGAGCTAATTTTTAGTTTGAAAAAAATTTTCTAGAAATAATTTGATGTATAGAACAATATTACATTTCTCTAGGAAAATTCTTGTCTGTTTCTGCAGTTGTTTGGGGACTTTAGTAATAATCATGGGTTATTTTAATCTTATTTTAGTGTGAGATTTTTCTGGGTAATCTGAATGGTTTGGAGCTAATGTAAGAAAGAAGGCTGGTTTACTTTTGGTTCCTTTATGCCCAAAGCAGTCTTTTGACATCCAAATCAAATATGCCAGCAGTTTACCAAGCTTGGTATTCAGCCTCTGCACTTTTTAGGCTGTAAAAATCCTTTAAACCTCAGCTCCCTCAGGATCAGCTCTGGTATATGGGCTGACCCTATTAGGGAAGGTTCTCTTTTCTTTTTCCATTGGCCTGTTATTATTATTATTATTATTATTATTATTATTATTATTATTATTATTATTATTTTATTATTATATCATTTCTCTGATGCCTTCAGGCAGATAATTTTTATCTCTCTTCCATCCTTCTAGCTTTCTTCAATGACTGAGTTGGTTCAAATTACATAGTCCATCATTGCTAGATGCCAAGTCTTGAAAACCACAATGTCGAACTGACATAATGCTTATTTTCAAACTTTAAAAGAATGAAATTGGCTTTGGCAGATTTTAAATTAGGTGTAGCAGGAATCCTAGATTGTGGCCTGAAAACTGGGTAATATTTTGAAAGACACCAGGAAACTCTAATAAATGTCAGATTCTGGGCCTCTAGAATTTGGCCAAGTGCCTTCTAAGTTTCAGACTGTTGTAGAATGCATTTAAACCTTCATGAAAGTCAATCTTAATTCCCCACAAATCTAGTTTATCTTGGTTATAATAAAATGTAGAATTAACATCATGGCAACTTAAATTATTTTAACAGAGAGTACACTATCCAAACAGCAGGGCTTGTAACAGAATTAACATCATGGCAACTCAAATTATTTTAACAGAGAGTGCACTATCCAAACAGCAGGGCTTGTGAAAAGGCAAAAAGAGAGAAATTGCTCAAATAAGCCAAGCAAATCAGACCCTAAATACAAAATTTTTTCAACAGTGACTTTAACATTATTTATCCACTAATATTTATCCACTCATTGTATCTAGCCATAATAGTCTTTATTAAGACTCTGATGGATTCTGAAGCAAACACTGAAAAAGGAAGCCATGGTGCTCTTCTCCAAGAATACTGCCCACTTCCAGCAATCACTTTATATTCTATTGCTCTAAAAAGCTTTTGAGATTGTATCTAGCCACATTTATTAAGACTCTGATGGATTCTGAAGCAAACACTGAAAAGGGAAGCCATGGTGCTGTTCTCCAAGAATACTGCCCACTTCCAGCAATCACTTTATATTCTATTGCTCTAAAAAGCTTTTGAAACACAATCCCAGTGTTTTGTTTGTTTTAGCACTTAAACATGTTAGGAGTGGATCCAAAAATTGGAGCTTTGTGTCACCAAGAAGTGACCATCTGCTGAAAGTATGGAGAAGAGAAAAAGAGCATGATTTGGCATGATAAGGACAGTTTCCAGATGTGCATGGGACAAGGTGGGCAAAGAAACTGACATACATGGTCACCTGAGTCCCATTTTCTGCTCAGTATTGGCCTGTACAGGGACGGTCCACTCCTAGATAAGTATCCACCCCCTCATCTTCTAACAATGACCAAGCAGATGTTGGAGAAAGAATTCTACTAGCATGAATTATTGGCTACCTGGAATGAGGCCACAGATAAGACAGCACAGCTCTCACCATATTTATAGATAAGACGCTCTATTTAAAGGCTAAGATATAAACATTTTCAAACTCTACAGCTTAACTTACTTCCCAGATGCTTTCCAGGAATTCTTACCAATCCTAAAGAAAGAAACCACTAGGTCAAACATATTTCTAAGTATGAAAGAGAATTAGAAAATTTAATAGACTAAAGATGCTGTGAAAATAATCAAGTTTTTCTTGATAGTTTTTCTTGTGTCTAAAATCAGTGCTATGATTGTTATGACTCAGAAGTTGTAATGCCTACTTTTCCTCTCTACTTTGTAAATCATTCAACCAAAGTGACACATCTCAGTGAAGTTTAACTAAGTATGAATACGCAGGCTGAAGAAATCCACAGATATGGAAGCTAAACCCACAGATATGGAACAAACTCAGATATGGAAGCTGAAGACAAACATATCAAAATAATGGTTGGAAGAGTGAATAAGTAGGAAGTTCAAAGGTTATAACTGTGACTGATTGAATTAAAGAGCAAAATAAGAAAATAAATGAAACCACATTAATACCACAGGAGTTCATATTTCCTTAGGAAAATGATCTGATATTGGAAGTCTTATTTGTAGAATGGCACTCTCTTTATTGTTTAGGTCTCCATTGCACATGTTAGTTAATTAATTAATTAAAACTAAGCCTGTTTGTTCAACTAAATTTTAATTAATACAATAATTGGAACTCATCAAACAAAGAATTGCTTACTAGCAGTCCTTTGAGACCTGTTTAAGGTTCAGATCAAAATGACTTACAGTTAAGTGCCAATTATTTATACGTAAATTATATTGCTAAAGGGCCTGAGAAAATCTTGCAAAGTTTATTCTCAGGAGATTAGAACTTTCTTCCTACCTTTTATTTTACCTATAATGTATAGATTAGTATTAATTTTCTTACTACGGTAGATAATCACAAACAGTAAAACAAGGTTATAAAACAGCCTTTCCTTTGCTGATTTTTACAAATTCTAAACTTGTACCAACTGAATTAGTACTGTTTTGTTATATTTTATTTGATGTACTTTTCTGAATAGAAGCTTATCAGTAGAGAGCATTGTAGCTATTCACAAGAATCAGGTTGAATAAATTCATCTTAATCAAGTTCTTTTATTTCTTTTACAGAAAACATTATAAACTGAATTGGCTGATATTTTTTCTTTTTCTTTCCATCTTCCCTTTTTTCTTCTATCCTTCCATTCTTTACTATTACTTTACAAGAATGTTCTGAACCTTTATTTTCTGTGGATGGACACACTGATCAAGTATTTATTAAATGTGGTTTTCAACAAAAGTACTTTATATACATACAGAGGTTTTTATGTCAAAAATTTCTCTTTTAATGTTCATAATTCTTTTAACATATTTAGAGGAAACTATTTTTTTCCATGTTATAGATGGGGAACTAAGTCTTGGAAAACCAAAGTATCAAATTTAAGGTTAACAGTTACTAATTAATGGAATGATTATTATTATAACATACTGATGTTAACCAAGCTTATGCACAACAAATTTGTAGGATAAAATATCTATGAATGTAATGAAATGATTGTGCCACATGGACACATGGCAGAAATTAATCTGTCTGTGAGTCATTCCTTTTTTCTTTCTACTCCTTGTTTTTCCTCTCTTTTCAAACTAAGAAACACTCACTTCTTTCCATGTTGGATAAACTTAGATCTCCACCACTTCTGTCTCCAAACAGACTGTTGAAACCCAACATGAAAGTATGGGATATTTTAAATGGTCTTTTCTCTCCCATGTCGCCTACAAATGTTTATGTTTGGCCCTAGGTCAAGACTCCTTTTATGTTACCTGTAAGATGAGACCTTGCTCCTTATCTAATGTTTTTCTCATAAAGCTAGACAAGAGGGTCATGCAATTTGGATGGAACTTTGACTTGTAATTTTGATTAATGTACCTATGATGAACTAGTGTTACCTTGCCTGTGATCATTTTACATTTGTACTTGCATAAATGCCCAGAATGAAGCATTTTTTATTTTTGAAATGTCGAAAGCAATTTTCTTGAACAAGCACATGAGCTGCACATCTCTTCTTGAAACCTTTCTGAAACTGTTAAATTTGTTTTATCTTGATAGATTTGTGGATTTTAAAAAATGATCAGTCAGACAACATGTCCCCTATTAACCTAGGACAAAAATGGTTCATCCATCAAAAATTATTCCCCCAAATCCCAACCACTATGTTCTGTGTAAATATTTCTGATGAGTCAAATACTATCCTTAGAGAAGAGATGTTACTGAAAACAGGGCCTAATTTTTTTTATTTTAACGTATATGCATTTAAATTAAAACAGATATGTCATTATAATGGTTTGCATATACATAAAAATAAAATATTAAGCATGTACACATAAGCTAAAGTATATTATTTTGTGTATATCTCATACGTATGTATTTTTTATACACACAGAACACATATATTTATGTGTGCCAGAAATCCTCAGTCTGCAGTTATCTCATTTTCCTTAGTTAAGCTATAAAAAGTGCATATGCCAATTGATTTATTTTATCCTAGATGAGCAAAAGATGGGGTATTTTCAGAGAGGCTCCTACTTATGACTTTACTACAGTGAACATTTTGTTCTCATTTTTATACTTGGCTAAACGCTTGCTGGAAGAAATAGGAACAGGAACTAGAAGATACGACATTTGAATTGCATCTACAATTTGTGATCATAATTACATTGATGACATTGTCATTAAATAACCTCACTATAACAGCAAACAGGAAAGAGTTGCTAACCTAGGATTCCTCCCTCATCCCCGCTCCACCCTCTGACAAAAAGCTAACTCAGGAAAAAATTTAAGGCATTTTCAACTTGTGGGTAGAGATGGTGTTATTGTTAGATTAGTTAATGTATTTCCTTATCTTATTATCATTTAGAAATTTAGAATTTATTACTTATAAGAAAACTAAATCATATTCTTACAAATAATCTTCAGCAGATCTTGTACCTAATTGCATGCAGCTTCTTCAGGATTCATTCATCATCAAGTATTCTAGGAAATCCAAGACGTACTGAATGCCTCTTTGGGACTTTGCTGTTCTCCATTAGTTTGCAAAGGTACTTTGGGCACCAGAGTCCCCTAGTAGATTGTGCTCCCCCAGGTATCATTGCCAATGCATACACGTTCCACGTTACTATTTACATAAACGGGCAAGAGGTGGAATGTGTCCCTTCCCCTTGTGTTATAATTTGTCAGAAAATTCTGCAAATAATGCAGAAGACCATAATATTGATTATGCCCAAATCAGGCTGTAAAGACTTCACCCCACAACTGGCTTGTTTTGAGAAGTGAGTCCGGCCGAAGCCTATGTGCCGAGGTCAGAGTAACTCACACCCAAATTCCATTCCCACAACTGCAACCTTCTAACTAGAAGGATAGTGCTCTAATTACAACCATATATTTTGTCTATTCTGCTCCTAATCCTGGAATACTTCATCTTGTCCTTTATGAGCCTTGTATCCATTAATTTCCATAGAATCCACTCATAGCTCACCTTTAACCCAATTGATTGCTCATAAAAGTCAGTGTCTGGGGCCAGCCAGTGCTTTGTCTGGCCCCCTGTTTTTCTCTCTTAATTCTGTCTCTTACTGCATGTTTTTTTTAAAATCGGGCCTGCATCGTGTACTGGGCCAGTGGGGACTAGAGACTTATTGCAAGAGTCTCTAACATAATAGCATTTCCTGTACACCAACATTTCCAGTGTTTTTGTGTGAAACTACTTTTTCATTATTTTTTTCTCTCTAGACATACACCATAGGCTGGAGATGTATTTGAGTGACAGTCAATGTGCTGCACTCAAAGTTTTTATTCTTTTTCAATGACAAAGACTTTGTTATAAATGTGTCATGCCTGGTTCCTTCTTCCTTACAGATGAATTCTTTTCCAGGAAGCTGCTCAGACCCTGTGAAAAAAGATTTGAGTCAGGACTGTGCTAAAGTATTCCAGACATTCCAGAATGTCATCATGTGGCATAGATTAGACTAAAGATGAAAATCTTTTTGCAGAAATAAGAACACATTTATAAACTAGTAGAACTTAAAAGTCAGTTGATATTCTGATATTTCATGCAAAAAGTGAAAAAAATTAATGACAATTTCAGAGGATAACAACTTAATACTTAACAGCCATATTAATTTGGTAAGAGGAGCAAAAATGAGTTGTTAAACGTCAGCTTGGAATTTCAATTTTGACCAAAAATGTTGATGAAAATAGCTTTAGAGATGGAAGCCTGGTTTTACTACTTATTCCTCACTAAATATCTTAGATCTTTGACTTTTCTCCTTGTAAAATGGTAACCCTTAATAGAACATGGAGAAAGTTATAAACTCAGCTATGCTGATTCTTCTAGGAGGGAACTATGTAATAACTTTTCAATTCTTCCTTTCAAGCAGGAATTTTTTAAAAATTTTGAGAACTCTTCTCATCTTTTGTAAATACTCTTTGCAATGCATAGACATCAAGGGTAAGTTATTTTACTATTTTGTAATCATGTTACTTCTACAAATCAGGATTAGACAGCCTGGATAAAGATTCCTCTTCCCATGAGCCCTCCTGACCTGGTGGCAGGATTCTCCCTGCTGGTTCTTCAGAATGACCTAGCCTAGGTTGGTTGCTCAGGAGCCAGGCCTGAACAGAGTGAGGGAAAAAGTGGTCTCATTAGTCTGGTTGTATCACACTGAACTCTTCTTTCCTTTGTTTTGGGCCCCAGAATGCTACTCTGGAAAAAGGTGGGGAGGACTAAAAGTGATCTGATTTGCACCTACTGAGCATACTGACAAGCTTTGCATTTAAGCACTGATTTTCTAATCTGATTAAGAAAACCAGGAAATGAAGTGAAAGTGTACTATTCTTTCCTCAAATTTTCTCATTGTAGAGTTGCCAAGATAACTTGGAGTACACAATACATTACTATATGATATTATTAGAGTAATTGTCACATGCAATAGAATATCAGCCAATTCATTAAGCAGAATTTATTGCTTATACTGAAGACAAGAGTCTCAGTGAAGACCGAGTTAGGTACTATGAATATGATGCCAATGACTTCATTGTACACCAGCCTAGAATTAAAATTACAAAGAAAAAAATCCATTCTCCATTCTTTAAAAGTCACCTGAATGAAGTTCATATTATTCCAGGAGTCTGTGTGGGAATATCTCTCGGTGCCCTATCCTGTTCTTCACTGACCTAATAATTGCTACTATAGAGGAGGTCAGAGATGAGCAAAGCCAACAAGACAGAACATCCTCCTCCCCTGAGGTGTCTCCACCCTAGATGTTCATTTCTCTGGTTTGTTTTTTGGTGCCAGTGGGCCCACACCCTATGCCAAACAGTGTGAAGAGTAGGAGATCCACGTTTGCTCTTTGCAGTTCGCACTCTTCCTGGGTGCAGAGAAGGTGTGTCCTAGCCGTCTCCACAAATCTTTGTAAAATAACTCTTTAAGGTGCCCTGGAGGTGTAATATGTTTCACATGAAAGTGGGGAAGTGAAGAGGGGGAGGAAGGGAGGGAAAGATGTCTCTCTGGTCTCTGATCTCTTCTTATAAAGGCACTAATCCCTTTCTGAGGGTCTCATCCTCTTGACTTCTTTTAAACTGCATTACTTCCCAAAGGTCCCACTTCAAACATCATCAGTTTGGAAGTTTGGGCATCACCATATGCTGAATATGCATTTTTAGGGAAACATAATATAGTCCATAGGAGAAATAAATAATGTGACACTGTAGAGTAAAAGAATAGGAGAGGTACTTTACGTAGAAGGGGAGAACTTCCTGTATAGGTGGTCTGCTACGAGAGCTGAGAAAGTTACTACTTGTGAACAGCTCAGGTTCAGCTCATTGCAGATACAGGATACCAAATGTAAGTGTCCTAAACATCTGAAAAGCACAGAAGGCAGATGTGACTGGCATTGTAAAGATATCGCTTGGACTAAGACAATGGCTCTGCTGATATAGGGAGTGGGTGAATCAGAAACACAGAGCTCTGAAGATTTATGGAGTATGAAGAAAAGGAAGAATCAAAGTGTCTCCTGAGCAACTGTATCTACTGTTTGCTCAGGAGGGATTGTGAAACTATGGTCTAAAGAGAAAACCAACTCTATTTGTGCAAACTGCCAACAGATGTATTCCTGTAAATATTATGACAAACCAAAAGCAAAAACAATATTTAGTTCTTTACTATATTTCTAGTTTTTAACTTTCTACCATGTGCCAACCACTGCCCTAGGAATTGAGGACCTTTAGAATTTTACTCCTCTTTAATCAACGCAAGGTTTAGCTTCACCTTTTGCATATGGAGAAAGAGAATGAATGGATTTTTAATACAACATTTTTACAACCCAGAGCTGCTCCCTATGTACTACCTCTTTGTCTTCATCAGGTTGCAGTTTTCTTCTAGTGAGCAATACATCAGTACATCTAAAATGATCCATTTCTCTTCAGTGATTTTTCTTGAAGGATATGTCATTAAAGATGCCGCCTATTTGTAGAGAGAGTTGCTATTAAACACTAGTTCAGCCATGCACTTAATGATATAATAACCTGAGATGAGATTTGGATGCAAAGCTTTAAATGTTTCCTATAACGGAAACTTGCTTTGAGTTCTGAGTAGTATTTTCCAATTATTTCTAGATGTTGTCAAACTTTCCCAACATTTCACTTTTATAGCATAATGACCTTGGCCTACTTCTTATCGAGAATGTACCTTTGCTAGTTTTCTCCAACAGATTGTATGGTGTGAGGAAAATCAATAGCTCATTTTTAACATCAGTGAGATGGATAAACCCAGAAGAATTTCAGCCAAGCTTTGCATCCTCCTGAAAGGGAAATGCACTTTTTCATTTCAAGCTGAATAGTTTACAAGCAGCAACTGACAATTTTGCAGAACTTCCTGAGGTTAGTTCTAGCACAGTGGCTCATTGAAGTCTCACTAAATATGCTATGAGTGTGTCTATAACCACCCTTTTCTGCCAAGTTCAATTCTGTAAGAGTTTCCTGTCCTTGGTCTTACTCAATAAATGTTAAAGCTGTCAAGGTGACTAGAAGAAAACTGTTAATCACCTGCAAAGCCAGGTGGTGGTGATTGAACACTGAGAAGTCCAAATGCTTGCTGTATGCCTAAAGGTGCAAGGTCAGTGTGGTTGCGTTTATCACTTTAAACACTGGCCACAGGTAGCACAAGCTGTAGCTCACTTCATTTTGAGGATGGTTAAAGAAAGGAATAGCGGGAAGTTGATTTAATAGGAGCTGAAAACCATTTTTGTGTACTCAAGCATAATTAACTTATATGTACATTCTGGTGGACATATATGATTATTGCTATTTTTTAGAATATACAAATGGAAAATAATCTGGGAATGGAAACTGGATTTTTCTTACTGCTTATCATGGTATGATGCATCTTTATTAAAAATTATGACTCCTACAGAGAAATAATGTTAGTCATGATCTGAGCTGTCACAGAAATATACATTGCTGCAAATAAGCAAATATGAAGAGAACTGGATTTTAATTCTTTGTTTCACTGCCTACGCTCATCTTTCCAGGAAGAATGCCATTTTGTCCCTAAAATTTCCATAGTTTCATTTGTATTCTGTCTTCATGCATTCCGGTTAAGATCCCCTTTTCTAGAAATAGAGACATAAACTTCTTTAACAACTGTTCACTTAATGGTTTTTATTGTGTAAAGAACACATTTTTGACTTCTTAATACAGTCCTTTAAAGACAGATTCTTTGATCTTAGATGCACGTGTCATAAAACAGACTCATGATCATTGATCGCAGACAGGGGAAGGAAGCATAGTTGTCATGATTCTGTTATTTTCAGTACTTCTCTGCAGGGAAGTCTGTACCACTTGCATCACAGTTGCCTTGGTCTTTTTTTTTTTTTTTTTTTGTACTGGGGATTGAACTCAGGTCCTTGCCCTTGCAAGGCAGGCCACTGAACCACTGAGCTAAATTGCCAGCCCTCAGTTGCCTTGGTCTTTATTAAAAATGCTTTCCTTTAGAGGCTGAGTCAGAAGGACCACGCTTTTCGGTGCAGTTTGGTCAACCTGTCTTGATGTAAAAATAAATTAGATAAATAAATAAATAAATGGCTGGGGATGTGATTCACTGTGAAAGTCCTTGGTTCAACAAACAGTACTACAAATTTAATTTAATTTAATTTTAAAAAGTAAAAATCGCTGGAAATGTTGGCACACACCTGTAATCCCAGCACTTGGGAGGCTGAGGCAGGAGGATCACTGAGAGTTTGAGTTGATGTAAAAATAAATTAGATAAATAAATAAATAAATGGCTGGGGATGTGATTCACTGTGAAAGTCCTTGGTTCAACAAACAGTACTACAAATTTAATTTAATTTAATTTTAAAAAGTAAAAATCGCTGGAAATGTTGGCACACACCTGTAATCCCAGCACTTGGGAGGCTGAGGCAGGAGGATCACTGAGAGTTTGAGACCAGCCTGGAAAAATCTCAAGTAAAGGTACCCAGTAATTTTGATTTAAATAATACTACCAGAGGCTCCAATGCATTCTCTGTTTGAAAATGTGATGGTGTTGTCCCATCCTGTCTTTGATAACATCGTATCATTCATTTCATTATAGATTGGAATTTTTAATATCTTTGTGTTTTTGTTGTTTAGTGTACTTCCATGAACAAATACTGCTGTTGTACAGAGTAGGCACCCATCTTTGTGCTTCTCCTTTTCCCTGTGTCTCTGTAGACAGAGATACTGAAATGATAAGAGGGAAAAGGATTTGTTAAAATCCACAGAGTTCGAGATTTGAAAGCATTTAATTAGAAAGTATCACAACCAAATATCATTTGAGAAATCTGCACTTTTAAGTGAATCTATATAAAAGGTACAGTCCAGAAAGTACTCGTGTTTTAATAATGTCTGTTTCTACAGTGTAGTGCGCATCAGTTCAGGCACTGAAACTGGAGTGTAAACCTTTATCACTTGGGGTAATGAGCAAATGTTGACATCAAGTACACTTCTGGTTTTTGAGATGTAGCTTCCCCTCCGAGTTCCAAATGATTGTGTTATATTTTTTTTAGGTCTCCAAACATCTAATTGGAGAAGACAGAGGCAATAATTTCAAACATTTGGTGGAGTTGAGGCGAATGTGCTGTTTGGTTGCAACTGTTAGATTGAATGAAGTTTTTACTAAGATACAAGATATACTACTAAGTGAAATAAATAAGTCACACATGTGTAAATACTGAATAGTTTCTCTGGTGTGAAAAACTATAATGTTACATAAGATCCTAATGATATAAATGACAATGTGAAATAGGAAGAAAAGGGCTAAAGGTATAGAGGGAAATGAGAAGGGCAGGGGAAAGGTAATAAGGGAAAAGAAAAAATATGAGAAAATGAAAAAAATGGAAATAAAGTATTTGTAAATAGGGAAGAGAGGAGGGGGTGAAGGGAAGGCAGGGATAAGGGGAAAAAAATGAAAACCAAGACCTGTCATGTAAAGGTACAAGATCCCAATGATAAATGTAACTGTACTGTATGCCTAAAATGTACCAATAAACTCAATGGGGGAAAAGAAAACATTGTCTTTGACTCATGGTACCCCTGAATTTGGTGTCAATTTTGAGAACTTTTCTCTTTGAGGTATCGAGGTTTAAAAACTGTTAACATTCACCTAATAATTTATTTCTTATTTTCTGTATTAAAAAATTAATTGGGTGATATGGCCAACTGCCACTGAAAAAAGTCAAGAATAACAAAAAGAAGGAAGTTCTTCATTAAATTGACTAATAGCTCATTATTTTATCATATCCCCTTTCCACCAGGTCTTCCCATATGCCCCATAGTGGGTTCACCGTGTAGTCCACCTGAACTTCTTCACAGGGGCTATGTACTTGTCACATTTGGGGCTAATCTCCATGCCCCGCTGGTGTTCACAGTCACTCTGCTGGAAGAACTCTGCCATGATGCAGTTGATCCACAGCGGTTCAGCTCCAGCAGCTGGGTGGGGCTGCTGAGGTCTGCAGTGCACATGTTCTAAAGGATCTGCATGGTCAGAGTGCAGGAGGAGAATCCCCAAGGTTGCCACTTTCTTAGTTTCCACCCTGGTGCATAGGTCATCCAGGAAGGTCATGTGTTTAAATCTGTCTGTGGCCAACACCGTGTCTGTGACCATCTTGGGCAGGCTCTGCTGTTAGCACTTGCTGAGTATCTAGAAGATATCACAGTTCTCTTCCTGCAGCAGCTCTGAGCCCACAGCCTGGTGCTGGTTCTTGAGTACGGACTCATCGTTGTAAATGAGCACCAGCTCCGAGTTGGTACTGATTGAGGAACTGGTCAGAGACTGCAGTGAGCAGCCTCCAGAGTAATTGGACACACAGAAGATGTTGATGCCCCACTGGTTTAAATTCTTCAGTTCATGGGCCAGGAGCTGCTCCTGACCCATCCTCACCCTGCTTCGGATGTGCCGGTGTTGTTTGGGCTGCAGTGCCATGGCCTCTTCACCCTGAGATCAGATCTGTGGTCTGTGATTGGCACCAGGCAGAGCTGCTGGGCAGGTATCTGTCACTGTGCTTCTGGGCTCTCGCTCTTTCATTGAGGGTGACATGATCTCCACTTCATCCTGTTTGTCCAGGACCTGCTCTGTCTGACAGGTGTGTGAGCTCACAGTTCCTCTTGAACTTCCCTCAGGCCTTCTGGCTGACAGTGTGGGTCTGCTTGGTCTCCAGCTCCTCCAAGGTCTCCAGGGCCAGCTGCTGACCAGTCTCGGTCTCCTCTGACAATGTGTCCTTGCAGATGGGAATGGGGCCTCCCAGCTGGATTGACTGTGGCTTCAAATTTGCACATTGGTCGGACTCTGTGGAGACTCCAGTGTGTGGGCAAGGGTGTTCCAATGAGGTCCTCTGAGTGTGCCTCACTGGTGACCGAGGAGCTGCAGGACTTGGTCTTGGGCAACCCATTATAGTCACTGTCGGAGTGGTAGATGAAGGACTGCTGCACTGGCTAGTGGCCACCCTGGAGTGCAGCACAAGGCCCATGCTCACCTGCAAGTCCAAGGGCCTGTGGCCTTGGGATGGCATTGGCCCATTTTCCAACTGAAAGCAGCCCCAACTGTCTTCTTATTCTTTCCAATAAGTTGGCTAACCCAGTGGTTTTCATTAGCCATTCAGGATCCAATAAATACCCATCATAAAGTGTTAAAGGTTGTAATTTATTTTTACTCACTATAAATTTACTTTATTTACTTATTAAAAAAATAATGAAAATTAATAATAGAACAATTGATAAGAACTGGCAATTGGGATTGAACCCAAGACTTGCCCTTACTAGGCAAGTACTCTGCCATTGAACCACACCTTTAGTCTGGTAAAATTGTTGATATTTTCAAGGAACTAAATGTTATAAAGAGAAGACAATCCCTTAATGTCAGGAAGAAAAATGATCCAATGTTCTCAATTACCTGAAATAATCTGATTATGGTAATTAAATCTTAAATTTTTCTGAATTAAATTTCTGTCAGTGGGGAATAGGGAGGACATGTGAGTTATGAATCACTAACTTTCTGGAAGAAGGAAGAATTCAATTTTTTCAGTAGAGAAATATTTTCATAATGAAATTCAAGAATTTATTACATGAGTTATTAAACAAGACACTAAGACTTTCAAAAGGCACATGGATGCTGTTAGAATGGAGAGTTCTTGAGCTGACACTCTATAAGGATGAGGGAATATTACACTATAAGAGCAATGTGTGTAGCAGTGGAAAGCACACTAGAACTAAAGACAAAAGATGAGGGTTTGAATCCTGGTTCTACAATGTTGGGAGACTTTGTAAAAGCTGATTAAGTTCTTCGAGCAACATTTAACTTGCCTGTAGATGTCTGTTCCTAGGTCTTCAGTATAGAATTAAAATAGTATGCATGAGAATGTCTAAATTTGCCTGGCTCAAATTAGAAGAAATATTAAATATTTCTTAAATTTTAGTTGAGGAAGAAGAAGGTATGGAAATATATCAGTCTATCAACTATGAATGTTTTTCTGTAGCATTTAGCTTCCATATTTTTAATTTCCAGAGTTTTATTCTGTATTTTAGTGAGCCAATTAGGTTCCTGAATGCTGGATTATCTTGACCAGAATACATCCAGAGACAAAAATAAAAACAAAGCACAATGGTACCACTCTTCCAGGCTCTTCTTGAGGACATGTTGGCATCCTTGCCTCCTGAGGCATGTGTGTCAGAGGGGTTATATAGTGAGCTAAGCATTATCTACCCATGAAGTAGGGAGACCTCTAGTCTTCAAAACTTGATAAGCAACCAAGCAGCATGTTTCTTGGAACCCCAGTAGAAAACTGGTGGCTTTTTAGATTAGCCCACAGGAACAGAAACTACCATATTCTCACCAACATACAAGAGAATACTACTACCTTAAGAGTATCAGAAGCTCACTTGAAGCCCTATTGGGAAAAAAGTATGTATGCGTGGGCAACAAAACAGTCACTTCTCTGGGGGAACTTCCAGAACATTAAACTATAGCTCCTACAAAGGACTGATTTTTAACTTAAAATATTTAATGTGTGAAAAAAGAAATAATTGTCACTAGTGATATTCATAACTGAAGCCTAAAAATTATGTAGAAGAAATGTTTTGAAATATACAGATAATAAATAATAGATAGCTGAAAACCGCCAGAAAATACATAAAAGACATAGCAGCTGTTTTCAGAGACTTACAGATGATGGCAATTCCAAAGAAGAAAATAAAATATATGCAAGAAAAGCTTGCTTTCTTTCTTAGTTTCTTTCTTTCTTTTCCTCTCTCTCTCCCTCCCTCTCTCTCTCTGTCTCTCTCTCAGCGTTTCCAATACTGTGTATAATACATACCTCAACATGATCACCTCTATTTGCCTTTCCTCCCCTTTCCCCAGATTCCTTTTCCATATCCACAATGTATGCCTTTCCATTTCCTACCATCTCTCTTTTATTTTGTTGTTTAAATTATTCATATTTTTATATGTTTCTCATATAAGAAAGCCATTATGCTATTGAACCTTCTATGCCTGATTTATTTCACTTTCCATTATGGTCTCAATATCCAACATATTTTTCTAAAATATTTTTATTCAAATTTATTCCTTTTTGTGGTGGACTAACATTGTGTGCATATACACCACATATTCTTCATCCACTCCTCTGTCGATGGGACATATGGGCTGTTTCCATAATTTAGTTATTGTAAATTGTGATGCTAGAAACATGATTATGCTATTTCACTGTAATACAATGACTTAAATCTTTTGGGAAGATACCTAGAAGCGGTATCTGGGTTGAATGAAATTTATATTTTTATTTTTTTGAGGAATCTCCGGTGCTGGTTTCTGTAGTGTTTATACTAGTTTACATTACTTCCAACAATGTACAAGTTTCTTTTTTCCCCAC
Source organism: Fukomys damarensis (assembly GCF_012274545.1). NCBI lineage: Eukaryota > Metazoa > Chordata > Mammalia > Rodentia > Bathyergidae > Fukomys > Fukomys damarensis. The sequence goes on from NW_022900927.1 coordinate 9,635,391, forward strand.
AAACTTGTCAACATTTGTTATTTTTTGAGTTATTTATGAAAGCCATCATTTCTGGAGTAAGATGAAATCTCAGTGTTGTTTCAACTTACATTTCTTCTTGATCATTTGTATTTCTTCTGAGAAGTGTCTTCATTTTTAATGCTGATTTTTTGTTGGGATCTTTTATTTGGGGAGTCTAAGTTTTTAAATTATTTATAAATTCTACATATTAATCTGCAGTCAGAGGGGTAACAGGCAAAATTTTTCCTGTTCTGTAGGTTGTCTCTTCACTCCATTGGTTGTTTTCTTTGCTGTGCAGAATCTTTTTAATTTGATATAATCCCATCTGTTAATTCTTGGTATTATTTCTTTGCAATAGGGGTTGTGTTCAGAAAGTCCTTGTTTATGCCTGAGATTTCAAAGGTTTTACCTTTGATGCAGTTTTATTTGATTTCAGTATAGGATGAGAGATACAGTTCTAGAGTCATTCTTCTACATGTGGATAACTATTTTGCTAATACCTGGAGGCTATCCTTTCTCCAATGCATGTTTTGGCCCACTTATAAAATATCAAATGGATGAAGGTGCATGGGGTTAGGGTTATTTATGCATCCTTAATTCTGTTCCATTGGTCAATAATTATTTTCCATTACACCAGGACCATGCTGTATTTATTACTGTGTCTTTGAGGCATAACTTGAAATCCAGCGTTGTAATTGATTGTTTTTTGTTTTTATTTTTGTTTTTATCAGGATTGCTTTAGCTATTCTGGGTCTCTTTTGGTTACATATTGTTGTGGTTAGAGTCTTGAAAGGGAAATAGATTTAAAACAGGACATATACTTTACAGTATTATTTTATAATAGTCACCCAAAAAGTCAAATGTAGAAGAGTGCAAGAGACCTAGTCACACATTAGAGAAGCAAAGAATCCAGCCAAGGTCCTGGATCCCACAGCAGCATCCCACACAAGTCCAGCTGAAGGCCTAGAGTCCAAGGCAATGTCTTCCATAAGGCCCCCCAGTGGCCTAGAGCCCATGGGAATGTTCCATACTTGTTCATATTGAAGATCTGCACCTGGAAGGCCCAAAGGTCATTGGTGGAAGCCAGAAAGCCTGCACCAGTGGGGTGAAGGATTTGTGCCACCAGACTGGAGTCTATACTGGAGCCAGGAAGTGGTGCTCACCGGGAACATCAGAGCTCCCCTGATAAGAGCAGCAGCCATCTTGGCGACTGTGAGGACCTGAACTCCTCCTCTGACAAAACAACCAAACTTGCATCAGGAAAACTACCCAAGGCAAACTTCTCCTAGAAAATCATCCCATGATCTCCTCTAGTTTGCTTTTGAAGTCATTGGCAACAAACCTCAGGTGGGTCTTTTACACCCAGACCATGCTGATTCAGTTCAGCTGGGCATTCTAAGTTGGCCATAAGTTAATCCATCACACATATAAATTTTAGGATTACTTTTTCAAGTTCTGTATTTTCAAGTTCTGTATATCAGTATTTTTGGTTGGAATTACATTAAATCAATATATCATGTTTGGTAATATGAACATTTTGACAATATTAGTTTTGCCCATCTAAAAAGAGAGCATGTCTTTCTGTTTTTTGATATCCTCTTTGATCTCTCTTTCAGAGTACTGTAGTTTTCATTACAGATGTCTTTCACTTACTTCCTTGGATAGCTTAATTCCTTTTTTTTAAAGCTACAGTAAGTTGGATTGTTTCTGTGATTTCTCTCCTACTGAGCTCATGATTGGTATACAGGGATATTGCTGACTTTTATGTGTAAATTTTGTATCCTGCCACTTTTACTTTATTCATTGGTTCTAAGAATCTTCTAGTAGAGTATTTTTTTAAATTTTCTATGTAAAGAATCTGTCATCTGTGTATAAGGATAGCTTGGCTTTATCCTTTCCTAGTCAAATCCATTTTATTGCTTTCACTTGCCTGATTGCTTTGGCTGAAGTTTCAAGTACTACATTAAATAGGACTGGGAAAAGTGGATATCCTTGTCATTTTCTTGATATTTGAAGAAATATTTTCACATTTTCTCCACAGAGTATGATGTTTCTTGTGAATATTCTGTAAATGGATATTATCATTATGAGATAGGGTCTTTCTATACCCATTTTTTTCAGGGTTTTTAAATTTACAAAAATTACTGTTACTTTTTTGTTGAATGCATTTTTGCATCTGTTTAGATGATCATGTGATTTTTATACTTAGTTTTATTTATGTGATGTATTATATACATTGATTTATGTATGTTGAACTGACTTTGCATTCCTAGGATGAAGCCATATTGTTCATGATGTCTTTTTAATGATGTCCTGTTTGTCAGCACCTTGAGGATTTTTGCATCAATTTTCATTAAGGAAATTTGCAGCAGTTTTTTTTTATTGAGTTTTTATTTGTTTTTGGTATCAGGTTAATGTAACTTTCAAGGAGTGTCTGACACTATTCCTTCCCTTTTAATTTCAAGGAAGAATTTGAGGAGTATTAACATTAATTCTTCCCTGAAGTTCTGGAAAAATTCGCAGTACTTTCATTACATCCCACACTTTCTTTAGTTTGAAGGCTTTCCATTATTGCTTGTATTATATTGTTAGTATTGGTCTATTCAAGGTTTTATATAATCCTGGTTCAATTTTAGTAATTCATATGTGTCTAAAAATTTTCCATTTTTTACATTTTCTAATACATTGAAATAAGTTTTAGAAATTGCTGTTTATAATTCTCTAGACTTTGTATATGTGGATTGTGATTTCATTTTTTTCAATTCTAATTATTCTTTTACTCTTTTAGTAAGCTTGGCTTAGCATTTAAGTCTTATTTCTCCTTTAAATTATTTGAACCAATTATTTGATGCATTAATCCATTACATTTTTTCTTAATTTCATTAATTTGCACTTAGATTTATAATTTATTTGCTTTTACAAATTTTGGGTTGGATTCTTTTGTTTTCTAGGACTTGATTTTAGGTGGTTATTTGGTTGGAATAACTTTTATTTTTCTAATGTAGGATTTACAGCTATAAACTTCTCTCTTAGAATTGGTTTCATTGTGTCATAGGTTTTGATATGTTGTACTGCCATTGTCATTTGATTCTAGGAACTATTACATTTCTTCCTTGACTTTTTCTGTGACCTATGGATTATTCAAGAGTTCATTAATTAATATCAATATGTTTGAATAATGTCTGTGGTTGTTTAGCTATTTATTTGTGGTTTCATTTTGCCATGATTGACAAGAGATTATTTTAATTCTTTTATATTCATTTAAGTATACTTTTTAACTTAAGATATAGTCTGTTTTAGAGGAAGTTCTATGTGCTGGTATGAAAAAATATGTATTCTGTTGTTGAATAAAACACTTTAAATATATGTTAAGCCCAACTCCCTTTTTGGTGGTGTGGTTGAACTCTTGAATTTTTGTGAATTTTTGTCTAGTTGACCTATATATTTGTGAGCATAGGGTATTGAAGTCCCCTGTTATGATTATATTGGTGTTTGTCTGTCCTTTTATGTCCAGTAGTTTTTGTTTTATAACATTGTTATCCTCTACTATTGAATTATTCCCTCATCAGTATAGAGTGACCTTCTTTGTCTCTTCTGATTGGTTTTGCCTTGAAGTCAACTTTCTTTCAAAGTAACATAGCTACTCCTGTTTGCTTTCAGGCTCTGGTGGCAATATCATTTTCCATCCTTTCACATTCATATTATGTGTTTCTTCCTGGATAGGGTGTATCTCTTGCAGGAAACATATTGCATTTTGACCCAATCTGTTAGTCTGTCTTTTGATTAACAAGGTATGATTATTTACATTGAATGTTGCTATTGAAATATATTTACCGAAATGTCATTGCTTTATTTTTTAAGATTTGTTTAATATCCCAGTTTGATTTATTCTTTCTTTTGTATTCTTTCATGGTATGGGGCTCACCATCTCTGTTTAGGGTTCTTTTGAATATTTTCTGCAATGCTGGTTTAATGGCCATAAATTTCCTTAGATTCTCTTTGTTGGGGAAAGGTTTTAATTCTCTGTCAAATTTGAAGGATATTTTGCAGGATATAATAATGTAGATTGAAAATCGTTTTCTTTTAGGGCTTGAAGAACTTCACTGTAACTTTTCTGGCCTTTAAATTTTTATGTTGTGAAGTCTGCTGTTATTCTGATCGGCTTGCCTTTGTACGTTCTTGATTTTTTTCTACCAGCAGTTAGTATTCTATTTTTGTGCTGATTTCCTGCTATTCTGACCATGATACCTTGTGGAGAGGTTCTTTTCTGGTAGTGAATATTTGGGGTCCATTATGAACTTGAAAAACTAATCCTAAAATTTATATATGTAAAAGACTAATTTATGGTAAATTCGGAATGCCCAGCTGAACTGAATCAGTGTGGTCTGGGTATGGAAGACCCACCTGGGGATTGTTGCCAATAATATCCTGAGAGCACTTTTCCTGGTAACATATTTCTCTCATCCTCTTAATGATTTATGTCACAATTTTTCCTCTCTCTTCAAACCTCTAGCATTTTTCTTTCTCCTTAGAAGATGATCTTGCTTTATTCTTCATTGAAAAAAGCAGATCAATGAGAATTTGCACAAGGTCACCACTACATCTACCTACTTTACTAGATCTAAACTCATTCCTAGCCCCTTTTCCTGTTCCTGGAATATGAAGTCTTTCTCTCCACCTATGGGCTGAATTCTTTACTGTCCCATAGTTTCAAGGGCTTCACTCAGCAATTATCTCTTGACTTTCTCTGTCCACTAATTATGTCAATAGCACATACCAATTTGGTATATGCTACCAATAACTCCTAATATAAGAAATTATTTTTTGTAACCCTACTATCCTTTTACCTATATATCATTTTTCTGTTGTCCTCTAAACCAAAGCTCCCCTAAAATAGTTATGAAAATACACTGGTTTTACTTTCTCCTTTCTCATTCTTTCTAAAAGCCATTCAAATCCAGATTTCTTACCCACTATTTTAGCAAAACATCACTCCTCAAGGTCATTCATAGTTCTTCCCTTGCCAAATCCAGTGACCATTCTTAAACAACTTATTGTTAGAATTGACAGTCCTTCTCTGAAAGAATTTTATGATTTACCTTCTGCAACCCACTCCTCTCTTGATTTTCCCACCTCACTGGCCACTTACATTGAGTCACTTTATTGTTTCTATCTAATCCCCTATCTTTAAAGTCCACCCAGGATCAGTGCACATGTTGGCCTTTCCGCATTTGGTGAGCTCATCACATCTTATGACATAATGTATCATTTATACTCATGCTTTTCTTTAATATCACAGCCTTGGCTCTTTCCTCTGAATTAGAGACATATTTCACTTTGTAGGGGCAGATATTTGGGGTCATCCTTGATTTCTCTCTTACTCTTACATGACAAATTTAATTATGTATCTTCTATATAGCTCAGAAAAAGCCTTTTCTTAGAAATTGCAGTTATTTTGAATAATTGCTGCCTACATTTCTGCTGTCTTAGTTGTATTTTTATCTTTTAAGCTTTTTCATGTTATTGGCATGTTTATGATACATAATAATTATATTCATCTTGGGGACTTAGCGCATATACACATTGCATTCCCTGGTAATTTTTATTCATTTCCCTCTACTTTCTCTTTGAAGCCCCTTTCTGTCTCCATATTTCTGAGTCTTGAGCTTGCTTAGGTCCAATTCTTTTCTATTCCTCCATTCCTTCCTTTTGTAGTGGGAATGTTTATCCTATGCCATTGTGCCCTGGGATTGTTTAACTTGGTTTTCATTTTTGCAGAGGTTCACAGACTAGAGTTTGCCTTGAGTCTCCGAAGACACTTGAACTTGAAATTTTTACAAACTGATAAGGCTTTCAAATAGGGATTATTGCATTTCTGGGTATGCATGTGATACCTTATTATGTTAAGTAAAAATTATAAATTTGCTATTATTTAGGGATTAAGTATAGTTTAAGAAGAAGTGTTTGGGTGTGAAGTTGACAAAAGGTTGTTTTGTTAATCTTGGTTTGTTGACTTCATTGGATTAAGAAACACCTAATAGATTAGTAAAGTATGCTGCTGGGTGTGTCTGGCTGGGTGTGTCTGAACAAATCCTGGAGACTTGATGTTGGGATTTATATGTGGTCTCTACCTTGTTCCCTTCTGAAACTGTTCCCCTGCTCTGCTTCCCAGCACCCATCAACTAAGGAGTTTTGGTCCGCCATGAATTTCTACTTTGAAGTCTGCCAACCATTTACCAAATCTCCTGAAGCTATAATCTAAACTAAACTTTTCCTTTTTTAAATGGTGGGTACCAGGAATTGTGTTTCAACCATGAGAAGCTGAGTAATATGGGATATCTTAAAGAGCTGGAGTTAAATATCTTTTTAGTTAGTTCTTTCGATGGCTTAAAAAATAATTGCCTTCACCAATGTCACAATTTCAATGGCAAGAATTATCTCTGACTTAGAGAATTGACAAAAGTAGAAGAGTTGATATTTATATGATTTTTGAATTTATTGTCATTGGAGCTGGAGAAGAATGGATTTAATGCAGCTAATTTTCATCACAGTTGTTAAGGTGAAGATGAGTTGTTTAGCTCAAATCATTTGTGATCCTATCAGAATGGCATTTCATCTGTCATAATGTTCCCACTAACTCTGATTTTAATCATATCTCTTTTCTACAGGCACCACACAAGATTCATTATTAATCACAGAGTTAGAAGCAATGCAAACCAAACTTATTTTCAACCATAAGTGGAGTTGTAGGAGTGGTATTGGGTAGCTCACAAGACTCGGAAGAATCTGAAAAAGCAATCTGGGCAATGAGCAGGAATCAAGAAAGTTTTGGAGGTATGCTGCTTATTCTAGTGTGCTTAGTGGCTCTGTTCATATTCCTTGGGGGAATCTCACCAGAAAATATTGATTACTGTGGTCCAACAGCCAAAGGGAATTTAAACTCCTTTAAATCTTTTTCATTATTTGTTCATGACTCAGCATTTTGGGATCCCATATCTATATCTATATCTATAACTCTCTCTGTTTCTCTTTCTCTCTCTCTCTCTCTCTCTCTCTCTCTCTCTCTCTCTCTCTCTCTCTCTCTCTCTCTCTCTCTCTCTCTCTCTCTCTCTCTCTCAGAGAGAGAGAGAGAGAGAGATAGATAGATAGATAGATAGATAGATAGATAGATATCCTTTTAGGCAATGTTTTATACACTGTGGATATATTAACAAATAAAATAAAGATGCTTGGCTGTAAAGCTTATAGCAGTAGGAAAAGGACAGAAAACAATATGATTGAAATAAATAGAGGGTGTATCTCCTCTATTTTGGCATCTATAGTAATAAAAATGGATACTTTATCACATATATTCACTTGGAAGTGTCTCCAATATAAAGAAAGTATTAGATGTTGAGGAAGGCAAAAAATGAAATAAAAATATTGTAATGTTGGCGACAGCAGACCCGGAAGGACCCAAGGACCATGGAGGGGGTCTCTTCACCTGCCTGCCTACCTGAGATCACCCGGCGGGTGGGCGACCTCCCGGACTAAACGCCACCAGACCCAATAAGGAAGGTAGCCACACGGGTGCCCTTGAAACACCCCCATTACCTGCTCCCCCCCGTTCTCAAACCTCCTGATTGGGCCAGTCCTTGGACCAACTCTGCAGAGGCATAGGTACTCATGAAGGGTAGCTTTCTGAGCTCCCAACTTTAAACATCTTTAAAGAAAGGGCACGGGAAGCCTGTAATAGAACTGAGTGGGGTTCAACCCTGATGGTTCAGAAACTCAAGTTAGGCCTTGTGGACTGAGTTCAGTCTCAGTCGTGGGGAACTGCCATTGGCTAGGCGAGACCAGGGGATTTGGTTCTGCATATGGCTGTACATGTACTATAATATGACAACAGAAACATAGTCTGAAAGAGGCCCTTCAAATTCTTTTTTTTTCTTTTTTTCTCTTGTTGCTTTTTCTCATTCCACCCTAAAATTTCTTTCTTTTTTCTGTCCTCTCTCTCCAACTCAGTCTCTTGCTCCACCATATTATCCCTCATCTCCCTTTTTATTCTGGCTCCTGCCCTAACTCAGACTTCTTCTTTTATTATTTTTTTCTTTTTTGTGGGGGTTTCTCCTTATATTCTTTTCTCCAGTCATTTTACCTCACTCATGGCTCTGTACCTTCAAGGGAAGGAAAGTGCCTGTTATTGTTAAGGGGATATATTCTTGTCCTTATTCCTGCACTCTCTCTATTCCCCCTGAAGTTAATAGCTTTGTAAAGATAGTAAGGTAATTCTACATCCTCTGGATTCACTTCAAACCTGCTCCATTACTTTCACTTATCTACTCCTCTCGCCCTAACTCAGTCTAACCCCCCATCCTAAATGGTAAAGATGCTATATTGAAAAGTATATTCACTGCAAACATATTATGGGCTGCTTCTTGATATTAATTTAATTCACATGGGTTAAAGATGATACATTAATGACTACCACAAGTGATCAGTTTGCAAGCTGTGCCTGATCATATTGGGCTGCTGAATGTATCAATTGGGATAAAGGGTTGTGATTGATTTAAAGAGTTGTTTTCTCTGATATTATGAAAATGAGGATGTCTATGAGTCATTAGAAGCTCAAAAGCTAAAAGGCAACTATATCAGGAAGATTTAAGTAATACCCAGAAATTAAAGAAGGACAACCCAATGACAAAAATAAAAATGAGAAAACACTTAAGCAAGATACAAAGACAGATTTCCAGTTCACCAATGGCAAACAGTAGGATAAATGAGGATGAAAAGTCTGATAGTGAACCAACAGGACACCCTGGACCCATAGCACAGGAGGTAACAAAACAGATCAATCAGGCTCTAGAAAAATTCAAATCAGAAATAATTTCACAGTTAACCATAGAGATGATGAGCAAAATGGAAGTCATGATTCGAGACTCTAGAATAGAAACTGACAAAAAAATAGATGAGCTCAAGACCATGATAGAAGCCATGAAGACTCAGCATAAGAAAGAAATGGAAACAATGAATGCCCAACAGAGGAAAGAAATGGAATCCATAAAGCAGATTCAAACAGATATCCAGGAGATTAAAAACTCTATTGAAAGTGTACGCAACAGAATAAAAGATTGAGAAGATAGAATTTCAGATATAGAAGATAGGATCGCAGTCAGTGACCATGAAAAAAGAGATCTCTCAAAAACAGTAAGGGATCATGAGAAATCAATCAAACAACTTCTAGACAATGCAAAGAAAAATAACATAAGACTGATAGGAATTCATGAGAAAGCAGGAGAAAACGCAAATGACCTAAAAAAGCTCTTCACAGAATTAATGACAGAAAACTTCCCAAACAGAAGGGAAGAATTAGACATACAGATAAGTGAGGCATATAGAAGCCCAACTAGTCATGATAAAAAAAAAAATCTACATCTAGACATATAATAATCAAGATCCCAGAAATCCAAGAGAAAAACAAAATACTACAAGCAGTAAGAGAAAAGAAACAAATCATGTGCAAAGGAAAGCCCATTAGAATCACAGCAGACTTTTCAACACAAACCCTTAGGTCAAGCAGAGCCTGGAGTGAGGTATTCCAAGTCCTAAAAGAAAAGAACCTCCAACCTAGACTGATGTATCCTGCAAAACTCTCTTTCAAAATAGATGGGGAAATAAGATACTTCCACGACAAAGAGCACCTGAGAAATTTCATGAACACCAAACCAGCACTGCAAGGAATTCTAAACAATATCCTAGAAAAGGACAATGAAGTTCACAATAACATGAGGCCCATCAGACCAAATCAAATAGGCAAGGCAAGAAACTAAAAGGAGATGGGAGAAAAAGTAAAAAGAGTCAACAAAAGGACAATAATATGACAATAATAAGTCAGAACATATCAGTTATAACCATCAATGTTAATCGCCTCAATTCACCAATCAAGAGAAACAGATTGGCAGAATGGATTAAGAAGCAAAATCCAACAATATGTTGTATACAATAAACACATCTAGTGCAAAAGGAAGCCCATAGACTGAAAGTGAAAGGATGGAAAACAATTCTCCGTGCTTGAGGAGCCCAGAAAAAAGCAGGGGTAGCAATCTTATTCTCAGATAAAGTAAATTTCAAACAAAACTCACTAAGAGAGACAAAGAAGGACACTACATCCTTGTAAAGGGAACAATTCAAGTGGAAGAGTTGACAATCATAAACATATATGCACCAAATATAAATGCCCCCAACTTCATAAAACAAATATTAAGTAACATGAAAAACCAAATAAGCACTAATACAATTGTAGCAGGGGATTTAAATATCCCACTATCACAAATTGACAGATCATCTAGGCAGAAAATCAACAATGAAATAATAGAATTGAACCAAGCTTTGGAACACATGGACTTAATAGATGTTTATAGAGTATTCCACCCCCAAAAATCAGAAGATATATTCTTTTCAGCTGCACATGGATCATTCTCCAAGATGGACCACATATTGGCTCACAGAACAGGTCTAAATAAATGCAAAAAAATTGAAGTCATCCCCTGTATATTATCAATCATAGTGCAATCAAACTGGAGATCAATAGCACAAGAAACTATAGAAACTTCACAAGCACATGAAATCTGAACAACACTCTCCTAAACAATCAATGGATTACAGAGGAAATTAAAGAAGAAATTAGACAGTTTTTACAAATAAATGAGAATGCCAATACAACATACAGGAATCTATGGGACACAATGAAAGCAGTTCTACATGGAAAATTCATAACATTGAATTCCCACACTAGGAAAATGGAGCAGTCTCAAATAAACAACTTAATGATGAAACTTAGACTCCTAGAAAAACAAGAGCAAGAAAAACCCAAAACTCAAACAAGAGAGGAAATTATAAAGATCCGAGCAGAAATCAATGCAATTGAAACTAAGAAAATGATACAAAAAATAAATGAAACAAAGAGCTGGGTTTTTGAAAGAATAAATAAAATCAACAAACCCTTAGCTAATCTTATCAAAAAAAGGAAAGAAAAGGCTCAGATCCATGCAATCAGGAATGAAAAAGGTGAAGTGACAACAGATGCAAAAGAAATCCAGAGTATCATGAACACCTACTTTGAGAACCTGTACTCCAATAAAATGGAAAACACAGATGAAATGGACAGATTTTTAGATACTTACGAATTACCAAAGTTGAACAAAGAAAATAAAAACATTTTAAACACCCCAATTACAGTCAGTGAAATTGAAAATGTAATTAAAAATTTACCAACAAAGAAAAGCTCAGGTCCTGATGGATTCACTGCTGAATTTTACAAGACATTTAGAGAAGAACTACTGCCTTCACTCTTCAAAATTTTCAATGAAACTGAAAGGGAAGCTATACTTCCAAACTCATTCATGGAAGCAAGTATCACTTTGATTCCCAAACCAGGGAAAGATACAACTAAAAAGAAGAACTACAGACCAATCTCCTTAATGAGTACAGATGCAAAAATCCTTAATAAGATACTAGCAAATAGAATACAGAGGATTATCAAGAAGATCATACATCCTGACCAAGTCAGATTCATTCCAGGGATGCAAGGGTGGTTCAATGTACATAAGTCAGTAAATGTAATACATTATATTAACAAAGTCAAGGACAAAAACCATATGATCCTCTCAATAGATGTAGAAAAAGCATTTGATAAAATTCAACACCCATTCATGATAAAAACCCTGCAGAAAATTGGAATAGATGTTTTATATCTCAATTTAATAAAGGCTATCTATGGAAAAACCATCAGCCAACATCATATTAAATGGCCAAAAACTGAAAACCTTCATGTTAAAATCAGGAACAAGACAAGGATGCCCATTATCACCACTTCTCTTCAATATAGTTCTGGAAACATTAGCCACAGCAATTAGACAAGAGAAAGGAATTAAAGCAATAAAGAAAGGAAAGGAAGAAATTAAACTGTCATTATTTACTGATGATATGACACTCTACATAGAAGACCCAAAAAACTCCACCAAAAAACTTCTAGACGTAATTTACAGATTCAGTAAAGTATCTGGATACAAGGTAAATACCCAAAAATCAATAGCCTTCTTATACACAAATAACAGACTCACGGAGAGAGAAATAAGGGAAAAAAATCGTTTTACAATAACATATCATACAGATTCAGTAAAGTATCTGGATACAAGGTAAATACCCAAAAATCAATAGCCTTCTTATACACAAATAACAGACTCACGGAGAGAGAAATAAGGGAAAAAAATCGTTTTACAATAACATCCAAAAAAATGAAATATCTAGGAATCAATCTAACAAAAGAAGCAAAAGATCTCTACACTGAAAACTATAGCACTCTGAAAAAAGAAATTGAAGAGGATATAAAAAAATAGAAAGATATCCTCTGCTCCTGGGTAGGAAGAATCAACATAGTGAAAATGGCCATACTGCCAAAACTGCTATATACATTCAATGCAATGCACATTGAAATTCCAACACTATATTTCACAGAACTAGAAAAAAGAATCCAAAAATTCATTTGGAACCATAAGAGACCTAGAATAGCAAAAGCCATTTTAGGCAACAGACCTATGGCACCAGGTATAACAATTCCCAATTTGAAACTATACTACAAAGCCACTGTGATAAAAACAGCATGGTACTGGCAAAGAAATAGGCCTGAGCATCTGTGGAACAGACTGGAAGACACAAAAACAAACCCAGATGTACTCAGCTACCTCATCTTTGACAAAGGAGCCGACCAACCTCAGTGGAGGAAAGATAGCCTCTTTAATAAATGGTGTTGGAAAAACTGGATGTCAACCTGCCACAGATTAAAATTAGACCCTTATCTTTTGCTATGCACTAAATTAAAATCCAAATGAATTAAAGACCTAAATATTAAAATAGAAACATTAAACTTACTGGAAGGTAAGTTAGGCAGAACTTTGGAAGACATTGGTATAGGAAAAGACTTTATGAACAAATCCTCAGTAGCATGGGAACTAGCAGATAGAATCAACAACTGGGATCTCATCTTACTAAAAAGCTTCTGTACTTCAAAAGAAACTATCAGCAGAACTAAGAGACAATCTACAATGTGGGAAAAAATTTGTACCAGCTGTTCCTCAGACAAAGGACTATTATCAAGGATATATAAAGAACTCAAAACAATCAGCCCCCCCAAATATAAAGACCCCATTCAAAAATGGGCATCCGAAATGAACAGACATTTCTCAGACAAAGAAGTAAAAGCAGCCAGTAAATATATGAAAAAGTATTCCACATCACTGATCATTTGAAAGATGCAGAAGAAAACAACACTGAGATTCCACCTCTCCCCAAAAAGAATGGCTGCTATCAAGAAATCACACAATAACAAATGTTGGTGGGGTTGTGGGGAGAAAGAAACCCTTCTCCACTGTTGGTGGGAGTGCAGACTGGTGCAACCACTATGGAAATCAATATGGAGATACCTCAAAGAGCTTGGACTGGAGGTTCCATTTGATCCAGCCATCCCTCTGCTGGGAATCTTTCCAAAAGAAGTAAAAGAATCGTACCACAGAGAAGTATGCACACCCATGTTTAAAGCGGCACAGTTTGTAATAGCTAAATCTTGGAAACAGCCCATTTGCCCATCTGTTGGAAACTGGATAAAGAAGATGTGGTTTTTCTATAAAATGGAATATTACTCAGCCATAAAGAATGAGAAAATAGATTCATTCATAGGAAAATGGATACATATTGAAGATATACTCCTAAGTGAAATAAATAAGTCACACATGTGTAAATACCACATAGTTTCACTGGTGTGAATAATCTGCAATAATACATAAGATCCTAATAAGATTACTGACATTTGGAAATGGGAAAAAGGAGCTAAAGGTGTAGGGAAGGTGGGATGGGTAGGGGAAGGGTAATAAGGGAAAAGAAAAAAACGTGAGATAATGAAAAGATTAAAATAAAGTGTTTGTAGATGGGGAGGAAGGAGGGGGTGAAGGGAGGGCAGGGACAAGGGGAAAAAATGAGAATCAAGACTTGTCATCTAGAGGTACAAGATCCCAACAATGAATGCAACTGTACTGTATCCTTAAAATGTACCAAAAAACTCAATTAAAGCTGAAAAAAAAATATTGTAATATTGGAATTGTCTAATTTGTATCATAAATGAATGCTTCCTACTACTTCATATTCATTTAATATTTATTGACTACTTTGTTGTTGACAGTGTCTGAGTCATTCATTTCCATATATATTAGCTTATTTTATCTTCCTCTAACTCTTTTGTTTTTTTTGAGACAGTGTCTCACTATGTAGTTGAGACTGAACTGGAACTCACTATGTACCCCAGGTTGGTCTCAAACTCATAGCGATCCTCCTGCCTCATCCTCCCTTGTGCCAGGATTACAGGTATGCGCCACCATGCCTGGTTTTCTTCCTCTAACTCTTATAGATGCTGAATTATTATTCACTTTTCTGTGACAAGGCAATTAGAAGTGATTGTTTAACCTGTTTGAAATTAGAAAATATGATTTATACCCAGTTATTTTCTTTCTATACCTTGTGTTTCTTTCACTAAATCTCTTATCACTTAATAGTCTTAAATGATGAAATATTATAATCATAAATGATGAAAAATTTATTGTGTACTCATCTAAAAAACCTATGGCTCCAGTTCCCTACACTTTATAAGATAAATTCCAAAAATGTCCCTGATCCCAGAGTCAAGCTTAATAATTTTACCTGTGGCTTTTTGCAATCTTTCAGAGTAATGAATTGCCCATATTATAGTCCACGGTTGATTATTTACACTTTTGAAGATAAGAAATTTGAGGACAAGAATTATTGCATCTTGTTCTGACTGATGAAGTGTTGCTCATCCATATCAAGTCTGATCATAAAATTGCATTAAAATATTAGCAACTAGAAAAGTGTTTCCATTGACCTCAGAAGTACTCAGAGTCACTGATCTGGGGGTTATGAGAAGGACCATTATTGTTGCTTGTTTCCTTCCATTAAGTGTTTACATTTGGCATTCCATTTGGCAATAAACTCAAGGTTATGCTGTCAGTGCAAGATCATTAGCTTTAAAATTTTTCAAAAAGCATTTGCCTTAGCAAATGTTCATCTCAACCTCAGTGAACATGTCCAGGTGTAAATCCTGATGCTAGAAGAACTGCTTGCTAATTATACTGGCTGCTGTTTTTTATTTCTCTGTGCATGAATTGGGCAGCAGAAATTAATCAGAGACCTTTTCTTCCTGAACTGCATTAGCTGAAGGTTTAGCATAAGCTTGGGTAGTTGTACCTTGGTAAGCAATTTCCTCCTTTCATTAAGCCAAGACAAGGCCTAAAGTGCTATGCCTTCTTTTCCCCAGCCATCACCAAGGAAACTGGAAAAAGTGATAAATGTCTAGGTATTTTTGGTTAAAATTATGTCAGTTTAATATCAGAAGATGTTCTACATAATGGATAACTCCTCTAATTTTTCTCTGAAAGCTCCTTGCAAAAGTTTTCCTGGTTTAGTGGAAAGTTTGGGGGACTTGAGAGATACATATAAGACTTAACAGAGTAATTAAAACATGATAGGTTCCAAAAGAAGAGTTTGAGCTACAAGGATAACATTGCTATCTTTCAAAATAAGCAAAAACAAAACTACCAGTGTAGGACAAAGGACATATAAATAAATATTCACAACAGTGTCTAATAACTGGAATAAAAAATATATATTTTTCCTTAGAGGAAGGGACATAAAAGTAAAGGAGTTAGCTTCTTCTGGGGAGCAATTTCATAAAGCTTCACCTGGGAGATGAAACTTTTTTGATGTTTTAGTAAAGTAAGAATTCAAAGATTTGACTTTAAAATTTCACAAATTCAATGTTAAATTTGAAATATGTACTCACACATTTTTCTTGCCTGTGCCTTCAGTGTATATTTTGTATTATGTATGTCTTTACATTTTATCTAATAACTGCATGTAGTAACAGTAATAACTAAAATGGTGGTAGTTATTTATCCCTCTCTCACAGTTTTAGGGCTAACAACATCATACTTTCAAAAAGAAAAACTGAAACCCTCAGTTTAAAGGAAAGAAGGACAGAGACAATTGTGGAAGGACTGAAGCAGAACCAGAGGAGCTAGTTTGAGATGGTTTCAGAGTCTGATCTCAAGGAAATTTTTATACTGTGGAGCACACATGCTACCCTCTAAATTAGTGTTAGGCCAAATTCTGCTGAACACCAAACTATGATAAGCAAGGAAACTTCCAAATGGGACTTTGTAGAGTCAGAAGACATGGGTTTCAGGTCTGGTTTGGTGACATGGAAGATGTGTGGCTTTACATAAAACTTTTTGACATACCTGTGCTCCAAAGTTAACATGAAGTATTAGTCAGAGTTCCCAAGGAAAATAGAACTATAAGGATATGCACTCACATTTGTACACGCACACGCATGCACACACACACACACACACACACACACACACACAAACACCTGTGAGGGGAGAGAGACTATAAAGAATTGGCTCATCTGATGAATCGATAGAAACTGACAAGTTCCTAAATATTTACTGAACAAGCTGGAGACCAGGAGAGCTGATGTTGTAAGTCTAGTATGTAACAGAGTAGGCTTGGGGCAATCTGCTTTCCAGCCCCCCTTCTGTTTTCTTAGACAGAAGCTTTCTTTCCCTCAATAAATTTTTCCTACTCTTAACCTCCATTGCTCCTAGAATTCATTCTTCAGTTTTAGAGAACACAAACTTGCATTTTTAATATCTAGCAGATTTGGGCGTTCCATTTCTTCCCCTTATATCATTTTGGAGGTCTTCCACCAAGATTACTGGTCAGAGGTAAGAGTTTTCTTTCATAGGTTCTAACTTTGGTCTTTTTGCTTCATAGATTGTAACTTGTTTCATAGGCTCTCATTTGTTTAAAATATTCTGGTTTTTGTTTCATAAATTCTGGCCTTCATTCAGTTTTTGTTTCAAAAGTGTCTTAATTTTAAATTGTGTGTTTTAAATGTTTGAAAAATTCTTGTTTTTCTTATGCATTGTCTTTTGTTAAAATTACATTTTATTCTTGTGTTGCATATGTTGCATTTGAACTGGGTGGCTTCAAAATGCTATAAAATGGGTATCTTATGAAATCACTTTTATCTGTCCCTTATAGAATCATAAACAAATGGTGGTTACTCTGCTATCTAGTAATTGTTCTTAGGGTAGCTACTACTCAAAGTAGAGGACAGGTTTCTCCAGTTGCCCTCTGGTGAATCTTCACTCCCATTGATGCCAATGGCCAGTGGAACATTCATCAGATAAGCAATTTGGTTCCTTTCGGAGACAGGTCTCTGATTGCATGGAACTACCCAAAACTGAGGTGACAGCTGAAGGGTCATGGGCAGGGCTACTCTCTGGAAGATATCCAAAGGTCCCTCAGAAGAAACTAGATCCTGACAACCTATCTGAGTAATCAGCAGAAAATCTCTACATCTTGTCCTATCTGGACTCCTCTGTGAGTTGAAAAGGGAACTCTGTCGGTGACCATTAGGTATCCTCTGTCTCACAGTGATCTGAAATGATACCATCAGAGCCCTTACTTAAGCCTCCATTAAGATTTGAGCTACATCCACCACTTTCCTCACAAGCACAAGGACCCAAGTTCAATCCCCAGTACCAAAAAAAAAAAAAAAAAGGAGTTGAACTACAGGTTTGGATTGCTTTCTATACTACTAGTAGGATAGGCCTCTAGACAAATATAAGAAATAGATCTTTCATAGATTAAAAAACTGAACTTTCTCCACCCATACCCCAGGCATGGTCTTCATCATATATGTGTGTAGGGGTGGAAAACACCTTTTCTGATAGGTTATAGACTTTGGAGCATTGACTGTGGTCTTATAAAATGCTGTATGGTGATTTTTGGATGTTTAACCAACTTGAACTTTATTTGGACTTTTTCTCTCTTCTAGTGAGTTAGAAACTCCATTTAACTTTTCTCCAACTTGTTGGGAGTTCTAGTATCCCTTGTAGTCAGACTGCTTCTCCTTCTAGAAAGTAAGACTAATATAACTCACTACAACTGCTTTGTCTTACACTAGAGAAAATAGCAACCAGTAACTTGCATTTGTGTGTTAACAGGCTAACTAGAATATGGGACTATTGTGGCCAACCTTTCTCTTCCTTCATATGCTTGCATAGGAAGTCCATAAAGGTGCCTTTACTATGTTGATTGTGGCTGCTAGGACAAACTATGTGTTTTAAATACTTAGTGAATGTAAAATGGACCTTAAAGGAGTAGCCTTCTTTGCTGCTAATAAAAGTTGCCTAAAAAACTGGGTAGACAACAGAAATTTCTCAGAGCTTTCTCTACCCCAGGGCCCAGGGCAGAATCTCTGACTTAGCATCTCTGGAGGTGATCTCTTCTGCAGGAAAAGTGCCTTATTTTCCTCCCTGTCTTTCAAGGAACTCTCAGGTAAAAAAGCTGAAAACCATGACCAGATCAGAACCACTACAAGCCGTTATCATAGGGACAATCTTCCAGGCTGTCTTTGATCAAAAGAGAGAGAGCAATATGGCAGAACAGAGAGCTTCTTTTATAGGACTGGGGTGAGGCTCATAGGAGTGGGGTGGAGTTAAGTGAGGTAGTATTAAGGGATTGGAGGAGCCTGTGACATCACTAGGAGGGGCTTGTGGCATCACTGGTTACTCAGAGGTAGCAAGTATCTGGTTACTTTTTGGCAGGAAGAGACATCACGGGAAGAAGATTGCTGTTCTTTTGATAGATGGGAGAAGTTATGTTTTTAGGTAAGAAGCAGGGCACTGTGGGAAGGGGAATAATGGCAATCTTAAGGCAAGGGAAGTCTAACCATCCAGGCTTTTGTTTTATGGTTATTGGGTGAAGGCTTCTTCTTCTGTCTGCTTCAAGCTGACAAAGGGGTGCAGTTTGGGGCTAAACCTGGATCTGGTTGGGGCAGTGGTAGGTGGGGACTTCTTCCCTCTGCCACAGTGGCCAATATCCCTCTATGATGAGTTCTGTGACTATCTGGTTGGTAAATGCCCTCTTGTTTCTGCAAGAAATTTTGAAAACAGCAAAACAGACAGGGCCCTACCCTGATTCAAAGACATATACAAGCCAGTAGCCCCAACAAGGGGAGTAGCCAAGGCATAACTTGGGGAAGCCAGGAATAGCTTTGGTGTATTCCCCAAGAATCCCATCGTCTCTTCTGCTCTTTGATTTGCTGCTGTAATTCTTTAACTTTTGTTTCAAAAACCCCTGACTGGTTAACAAAATAACAGCATTCTTACTCCTAGCACCTGGCACATTCCCTTGGGCCATTGTCAGCACATAAAGGGCCCTTCTATTTTGTAACACGACTGCTGCTAGAGAATTTATTTAATCCTGTACTATATTTAAGGACTGGCTTATTTTATCCATGTCTTCCAAAATCTCTATGGACAGGGCCTGATGGAAATGTGTGGATGTAGAAATGCCTGCTATCCCTGTTGCCATCCCAGTGAGGACCCCCACTCCCATTAAGAAGAGGTCTAGAATGTGAGCTGCTCTTCTGATTATGTTCTGTGGGATAACTTGTTTAGATATCGAGGCTTCTGTATAAATGGTCAGGGGATGGATAAGGAAGGATATGTAAGAGAAAATATCAGACTGATTGAGGCATCCAAATGCCTCTTGATTACATATGAAATATAGGCTGTTGGACAGGCAGACTGGACATTCTTGAGAGACAAAGCAGGAGCAAATAAAATGAGTAAGGTTGATATCATTTCCCATACATATTAAGTTAATAAGTTGTGTGGGGAGTGGGCAGCTCATAGCAAAGAGTCCCAAAAGCATGGAGAGGTTGTTTTTATCAGGGATTGACACATTAAACTCTGGGAGGGGGGTGGAATTGGAGTGAATGAGAGGGGGTACACAGATAAGCACATCCAGCAGTCAGAAATATTAGCTGTGAGGTAGTGGAGAGTGATATTGAATAGATGTTGTAATCTTTTTTGAGACTGGTTTATCTGGTTAACCACCTGGATGTGTATTCCTTGATAGGGAGGTGGGCTAGTGGGTCTGAAGGGCTCCATCACTCTTCTTTGTTTGTCAACAACCTCCTTTAGAGCCATATTTTGGACTCCTCCCCTCTCACTACCCTAATGGGTGCCAAGTAACTCCAACAGGCCTTCTCACCAGGGTTTTTTTTTTCCATAGTTAGAGACCATGTATGGATGATCTTACCTGTCCAATATTTTTGTCCTTCATAGCTGCAGAGGGTGGCACCTTTATAGCAGGAGGAATAGGACCAAAACCATAAGGGACCATAATCTATTAGCCTGGCCCTGCTCCAGTCCATTGTCCAGACCTTTCCACCTTGTTTGCATTGTTCAGGACAAGAAAATTAGGAGGTGCAAAGGGTAATCCCTAAAAGCAGGGTGAAGGCGACAACAAGAGATGAGTACATTTTAGTGTAAACAACCCAGAATGCCTAGAAAGGTGATGATAAAATAGTAAGTTGTTACTAAAAGGCACTTATCAAAAGTTTTCCAGCAGGTCTGTGGCAGTGAGTCTGATTCCAAAGAGTAACTCCAAAAGAATTGAATAAGGCTGAGAAGATAAGTAGGTGCCCCTGTAGTTAAGGCATCACAATGTCCCATGGGGTGGACCTCCCTGGGTCTTACCTAGGGGCTCCTTTAAGGCTAGGGATGAGCCCTTTAGCAGAGAGGAATATCTAGAGGTGGTGGAAGGGGTAAGTATAGGCAGCAAACAAGGAAAAAGAAAAAGAGCTCTATCTTAAAACAGAGAGAAGGAGGGAGCATGAGACAATAGAGTGTAGGGATTAGGAACCACCAGATGTATAGGAAAAACAGCAGAGTTAATGACACTTAGGTCTTGTACCAACCCATGTTAGAGTGGGTGAGGAGGAGCTAGCTCCCTAGGAAGAGGTCAAAAGAGAGGACATCTTTCTTTTTATACTCCCTGAGCCAGTCCCCAGAAGAGGAGAGCAAGGGGAGTCAGGCTGATGGAGAGTCCCCCAGGGGAATGGTCCTGGGCAAAGTGGCCTGAGAGGGTCTCTCTGACCAAGCACTTAGATTTCCAAGAAGTCCCCTGGCAGCGGGGAGGTGGGTGATGAGAACAAGACAGAGGACCTGAGTAGAGGGGAGCTAAATTGCCTACTCACCCTGTAATCAGTGACCAGAGTGGATGCATATCATCAACAATGGAAAAAGCAAAGAGCCCAGATGAGGTCCTGGCTCAGCAGATGAACTAGAAAGCAGTGGTTTGAATTTCTAACAAACAGGTCTAATAGGAACTAGAAAGCAGTGGTTTGAATTTCTTGGTTTGCTAGCTTCTCTAAACATAGTTGAAGTCAACTGTAACTTGTGTTTTGAGTCATATCCTATTGGAGTAAGGATATGAGTTCTCTGAGGAAGATAAGATCTTGTGCTGGTAAAGGGTAAATAGTCCATTCCAGTTTTATTTTCTGGTATCTACCTACCCTGGAGTGGATTAAAGCTTGGGGGACACCCTAGGGAGAAAAGGAATCAAGCAGAGACTTTTGGGATGCCATATTTGTTTGTTGTTTCAGATTAGGGACTCCATATCTGAACCTCACACTCCTCTCAAATGTATGAAGGAACAATTTCGTATTTCCCTACACCTCCTCGTGGTGTGCCTACCTCCTAAAGCCAAGTACACAGAGGAAAGTGCTATGATGCTATCGCACAATTAGAATTATGTTGTAAAAGAGAGAAAATGGTCACAATCATCTTACGTTGAGATTTTATTTACATTAAAGTATTTCTTGCTTGTACTCAAGTGTAAATGTAATGAAAGACAACTCACCCTTAAGATATTCAGCACCTCTAAACCTGAGGCTACTCCTCACTCTAGAACCTGAGAACAAAGTTTCCAAGACAACTTTAAAACTTGATCATCAGGTGCTGAGCATGGAGTATATAGCCCAGCCATAATTAAAACCTGCATGAGGCTAAATCCCTCCTTAACTAAGTTGTTCAGGCCCCTCAAAGACAATATCCCTTGCAAGAAGTAAATGGTAAATACAGGACTATGTTCGTGTGTCTTTTTCTCAGTGATCTCAAACAGATTAAATGAGACCTAATAAAGTTTTTGGTTGACCTTGATATGTACATTGAGGTCTTTAGAGAACTTACTCAGACCTATGGACTAGATTAGAAAGGTACAATATTGCTCTTAAATCGAATTCTTATTTTTTTTCAGCTTTAATTGAGTTTATTGGTACATTTTTAGGGATAAAGTACAGTTACATTCATTGTTGGGATCTTGTACCTCTACATGACAAGTCTTGATTCTCATTTTTTCCCCTCACCCCTGCCCTCCCTTCACCCCCAACACTTTATTTCCATCTTTTCATCATCTCACATTTTTTTCTTTTCCCTTATTACTCTTCCCCTACCCATCCCACCTTCCCTACACCTTTAGCTCCTTTCTTCCCATTTCTAAATGTCAGCAATCTTATTAGGATCTTATACCGAATAGTTTCCCTGGTGCAAATTCTTGTTTTTAATGAGAGATAAGTAGTATTACATTTGGAGACAAATATTATCTTAATTTTGGAAGCTCAAAAGACAGGCAGCCAGGTGAATAACTGGCTTCTACTGGAACACAAGCAGTTCCTATACAAGACCCCTACTAGCCTGTCAATCAATCAAATAGGAGATTAAAATAGAAAACATTTTCAGGCATGTATTCTTAAAGGTCTAAGAAATATGAGAACTAAGCCCTTTAGTTATTTTAAATTGTCAACTATTTATCAGAAAGAGATGAAGACATCCCTAGAACCTGATTGCTAAAAGGAAATGCTATAGTTTTCCCCAAGTCAGTTTTGCAATACGTAGATGGTGTAGTGTTGTGTGCCCCCTCAGAAGAGCTTTCTGAAGAGCCAAGGCAACAGTATTCTGTTGAATTTTCTAACAGACAGAGGTTATGATGTTTTTAGGTCTAAGGCACAACTTTGCAGCCTTGAGGTAAAATACTTAGGCCTTATCATATCTAAGGGAACTGAAAGAATGGGGCAAGAAAGAATTAAACCAATTCTTTCCTCTCCACAGCCCAAGACCCTAAAACCACTAAGGAGATTTCTAGAAATTACAGGCTTTTGCCACTTTTAGATAGCAGAATATAGTGAGATTGTGTGACTCATCTATCAGCCTATAGAAAAACCCCAAAAACAGCCATATTTTAACCTGGGAACCTGGTTCCCAGACCGCATTCCAGAAGCTCAAATAAACACATTTAAGTGCTTACCTACAGGACACCATTTCAGTTTGTGTGTTAATGAAAGGTAAGGCATGGCTTTGGGAATGTTTCTACAAGATCAGAGAGCTGCTCAACAGATGTAGGGTATTTAAGTCATAAATTACATATTATAGATTCAAAATAATTTACTTAAAAAGAAAAGCCATAAAAAATATAGTTAGAAGACTTTCATTCCCTTCCAGAGATAAAAAGCAGCCATTCGGGTTCTTTGATTATTGCTTTAATTTTCTGCTTGGCAATATAATTGGAGGTAATCATAGCTTTTGTCTCTAGAGATGTGTTTTGCTAAGGATTGCAGTTCCACCATAAAAAAGCTCCTGATCTTAAATGTTTTTCTACACCTGAGATGGTTAAGATGTAGTTCTTGTGCCATACATAAAGGCATTCTTCTTGTCCCTTTTCCACTGCCCTGCCCCTGAGAAATAACACAGTTCTCAACAGTATTTAGTTCAAGGCACTTCCTCCTCTGTAGCTGCTGGATTTCAATACAAAGCCTCCAGAATGGCTAGTTTCTCTTTCCTAGAACCCTTCCAGAGTAAAACCGACCTTCAGTTATTTCTGGGCCATATAGACTTAATCCTGAAACTCTTGAAAACTGTGTAGTTGGGTATTCTAGTCAGATAAACTGTCTTAAGGCTATTTGATTTCACAGGTGTAGAGAAAATTTTTCTTCCTTTTGATTCTTATTACAGAGATCTCTGTTAATTGTTCTACAAAGTTCTGACTACTCTTTTATAATTATAAACCTAAAAATTATAAAAGTTATTATAATTCAACTTGGGCAAATGCATCTGAGTGCACTCTGGTTTATAAAAAGTTGTCTTATGTGTGTGTGTGTGTGTGTGTGTGTGTGTTTGTGTGTGTCTGTCCAATTTGTTATAACACACACAGCTGCGGTGATTTTTTTGTGCTTTTTTTTTCTTTTGGCATTTTGGATTTTTAAAGATGTTTGCCTGTATCTCAGCTTGGCTTATAGATAAATGTCACTAAAGACATGCATCCCTCAGATTGCCAGATGATCCAAATAATATCAACTGGTTTTACTAATACAGTTATGTATTGCTTATATATAATATCTAGGGAATCTTTCATTGGTCAAAATGTGTTGTTATGATCTGGCTCTCATACATTATCTAAAAATTTCTTAAGATAAATAAAGACTCTTGGATTTAGGAAAACTACTGGACAGGACTCCTCTTGGTAAATAAAGGAGGGGCTGCTTGGAAAAAAATTATGCCAGCCTTTGTTCACAAAGGGGACCCCAATTATTTCCATAGCCTTATGGAAAATATATTGCTAAACATATTATTGTGATATGTATACATTGGTCATGGTCAAATGGCTAACTTTTCTATGGGAAAACAACAAGGTTTTATTTAAAATGCTCTTGGTACAAAAAACAATATTAAAGGACAAAGGGTTTCGTGTAATATTATTATTTCATGATGCATATATTCATGCCATCTGGGTGTACAAGTCTTCTAGGATATTGTTTATGGTAATGATCTTTTTGGCTCGGGTATCTGTCTTTTGCTTGCACTCCAGCTACTTGTGATAAGAGATGCATGTCAAGCCAGCATGAGATAAGCAGTCAAATAATAGTTTTCTTAACAATTTATGTGATGTATGTTATATGTGTTACCACACTTAAGGATGCTCAGTCGCCAAACAGTCAAAAAATTTCAAGCAATAAAATTATAGGTTAGACATTAAAAACTCCCAAGGTACATTTATAAGCCAATATATATGCTCTCCTTAGATGGCATCCTACTAAAGGATAACAAATAAGAGTTTTCTTTATGTCATTTAATGTCTTGTGATCAGACAGAGGTGTTTGACTGAAGTACTATTTCATACTAAGATTAACATGTAAATGTTATGAAGAAAATGTTATCATGATTGTAATGCTAAAATGCTATGTGTGGCTCTTGATCTTAAGTTTCTGTATAATATATAAATGTTTTCTGTTAACATTCTATAAGGATTCAACTACTAAAACAACTATGGTTGATAAGAAATAACAGCCCATCTAATTGTGCTTTATACTTCAAAATGCTTAATGTCCAGACAAAATTATAATAGTTAAGCTACTAATGTCACTGATCTTATCTTCTGGGTGTTCAACAACTAAAGTTTGGAGACCCAAACTAGAAATGTAACTGGGCTATGAGGACAGCCCATATTTTGGCTCTGGCCCCTCCAGGTCTATAAGATCTAGGACACAAAGAATCCTACATCTTTGGTAAGTCACTCAACCTCCTGAGCAGAGAGATTGTTGGGCTCCAGAGGGTAAATATACCATGTGCTAAAGGAAGATCACAAAAAGGGAAAAGTCTCCCTCACTTTCACTGAAAATAACATGGTCAAGCAAGGCCGTGACCCATCCTGATGGCTGACACTGACAGAGAAGTTGAGAGGCTCTATGCATGGCTCCAAAACAATGCCTGAAGGGACTTAACTGACCTTGATAGATAGCAAGAGGTTCATGTTGATTGACATAGATTTCGCTTTAACTTGATCTTAAACACCCGGCTTAAAATAATATCCAATAAAAGACACTCCAGTCACTGACCTTTTCTGGCAACTTTTGGCTCTATCAGTAGCTGACTACAGTTATGGGTCATTAGAAAAAAACTACTATAAAAATCTATAAGAGCTCAGCTAGAGTTTTATATTTCTTAGTGAAATTTGTTCTTTAAATTGTCTCATCTTACAGCTAACACTAGAGAGACTTGTGACAAAGTATGAGATTCATAGATAACATCTATCAATGAAAGAATCTAAGTCCAGCAGGTTCAATCACTATTTCAATTTTTAAGTATGACTTTCTCCCCAACCTGCCCTTTCACTCTATTGTGCTCAGGTTTAGATTAGGCATACTCTAATTTCTTACAAGTTTTATTTATTCTTTCCTAGAGGCTCACAAACTCCAAGCAGTTATACAAATGGAACCAATGACAAATGTGCTAGACTTCTTTTACTGGGATCCACCAGATCGACCTTGTAAAGAACTCATAACTGCTAAACTGTACAACTTTTGTGTTGGATTCTCAAGTCCCCTGGACCTTCTCCTAATCCTCTTTGTGGGCTATATTCATAGCAATCCTGCTGACCTTATAATTTTGCCCATGCATTCTTAACTGTTTCTTTGGTTTTGTCTCCTTCAGATTTAAAAGCTATGCAGCTACCAAGATGAAAATGTCAGGTGCCTATTGAAGGCCTTTAGATAGACCCTCTTTAGAGTAACTCTAACTGCTGATCACAACTTTGACTCTCTTTGGCTGGAAGTAGCCAGATTTGTCTTCACCCTTTGCCCCCTCACAGCAGTAAAAGGTACTTCTTCAGAGGGGGAAATATTGCAGATAGGTAGGTCAAGTAGATATCTTGTAGGTAGTTAAACAAGGCCAACATCAAGTAGCCAGCCCTCAAGTAGCCAACACAACAAGGAGCCAACATGGAGGACAATAAAGACATATTCACTGTGGCCAGAATTGTAAAAGGAGAGAAACTGCTATACACTTGTGCTTCCTCTGGAGATAAAGAGCAGCGACTGACATTCCAAATAGGTATCAATCATCTGGGTGGGGGGCAAGGCCTTAACCCAGCCTTTCCAGGAAATATTCCTGGTCCCCACCCTTACTGAAAATCCTTGTAAGCTTGCTATGTGACTTGCATCCCCATTTGACTCCCATTTAATCAATATTACCTGGGTGACTGTACTTGTGATCTCATTGATTGGTCATGGTTTTGCCCCACCTCATGCCCACCTTGTAATTTTCCACTGGGTTTTATAGTTTTGTCCCACCCTGTACATACCTCTCCACATGGCTTTGCTGTATAAAACATCTTTGAAAATGTGGGTGAATGCAACACTCTTTCTGCCCGCCCCATCTCTCTTAGACAGAAACTTTCTTTCCCTCAATAAATTTTTCCTATTCTTAAAAAAAAAAGAAAAAAAAAAGAAAGAAAGAAAAGAAGCAAAATAGGCTTGACATTCAGGAAGAGCCAATGTTTCAGTTTAATTTCAAAGGCAGGAAAAAGAAACCAATGTATCAAATGACAGAGAGGTAGGAGAGGTTCCTTCAACTTTACTTATGAAGATCAAACTTTTAATTTTCTTCAGGCCTTGAACTGGTTATATGAGATTAATTAGATAGGTCAATCTTCTTTATCCAACCTACTAATTTAAGTATTAGATCTCATCCAAAGACACCCTCATGGAAACATGTAGAAAAATGTTTGACTATATGACTGGGAGTGCTGTGGTCCAGTAAGCAGACACATAAAATTATTCATCATATTATGCAAACTTTCTAAGTAAATTAAAGTGGTAAATATCTGAATAATACTCATGCATTCTTAGCTCTTGTTCATCTATTGCATGTGTAGGAAAAAGGTTCCTCATTCCTTATTCAGACATTCATTATTCATTTGCATTTAAAGCCTGTCACCTACCAGCCACTGTGCTTGGCCTGGGGATAAAATGTTAAGCAAAACAATTCCCAGCCTCATGGACAATATCATTTGCTCGATAAGCACACATTAATCAAGCTCTCATGAATATAAGCATTGATAAATTATACTTACTGCTCAGAAGAAAATGGTAGAAGTGGACATAGTCTTAAATTGAGAATAGAGTAGGGGTTTCACAGAAGGTTTCTGTGTTAGTCAGCTTTTGCTGTGACAAAATATCTGAGACAAATCAATACCTGGTTTATTTTGGCTCATGCTATGAAAGTTCTCAGTCCATGATCACTTATCCTGTTGCTTTGGGCCTGTGATGGCACAGACCCATCATGGAAAATATGTATATTAGAAGAGGCCTATTCACTTTGTGACAGCAAGGAAGCAAAGAGAAACAAAGAAAAAAGTGATCCATGGTCTATATAACTTCAAGATCACAGTGACTTAACTTCTTCTCACTAGGACCTACCTCAAAAAGACTCCACTACCTACCAATACTGCCACAGATGGGAGACTAAGGCATCAGCACATGGGCCTTTGGGGAGGGCATTTAAGTTTCAACCATAGCATTTTCTTTAAGAAAGTGGGACATACATCTGAGATTAGAGGATTAGAATGAACAACATATATGGAGATAGATAAAAACAAAGAGCTTTTATTTATTAAATAAATGTCCACTAAGCACCTCATGACTGAAAGCAAACTTTTAAGCAGTTGGACTAAATCTCTGAACAAACCAGTTAAAAATCTCTGAATACATGGAACTCAGCCTAGCTGGGGCACAGACAAGAGACACATAACATATAAGTTATAGAGTATTCCAGAGGATGAGAGGTAGAATAGAAAGATTTACAGTATCCAGTAGGATTAGACATCTCAGGGGCATAGGACAGAATTTGGCCTCATCTGGAATCTTACATGGCATCTAAGGGAGGACTTAGTGATGTTAAGAAAGGTGGCTATGTCAGAGTAGTCCAGAGGAGCAGTCTATGGAAATAAACATCCACAGGGGCTTTTATATATGTGAGGCAAGTTTGTGAAAAAGTGAAGGGGCTTGTGCTAGTGACTAGCACATACAAAAGCAGGGAAAGAAGGATATAACCACATAGTGAGCAAATCAGAGAGCAAAATCCTTTATAGAAATATATCATTTGTCCCCCACAACCATGGGAGGCAGGCATAATACCTCCCCTCTACAGGTGAGAGTGAGGTTAGGAATTGTAAAATGCTTGATACCAACTTCTGTTAATTATTCTCTTTATCCAAAAGGTTGCAAAAGAGGAGAGAGCCTATTATAGTTAGAAATATTGACTCTGGAACCAGACTGCCACAGTTTGAACCTAGTTCTGTTAACTACAATCTGTGTGGCACTGAGCTTATGATTCAACCTCTCTGTTTGTTCTTCAATTTTTGCATTTAACAAATTGAATGGTTTTAATATTACCTATATTTTTCTTGTGGAGATTGAACTGATTCATGTTGAGTGATTATGAACAGTGCCTGGCATATAATAACTACTCAACAAGTGTCAGCTATTGTTGAATTTTATTCTAAAGAATTATTCAAACAACTAGTATGATTTTCCTTCTTATAGAAAATGTGAACTGAGATACCTTATGATTGTTGATGATAAAGAAATAAATGAGAGCAAATTATAATAAGACTTTATAAGTCTAGAAAGTAGGAGCAAGATCTGACCAGTGACTGGTTCTCCCAAGATGGAAGATAAAATGACAAACATAGACAACATATTTAACTTTCACCATGTTGATAATGTAAACCTTTGAACGCTTTTAGGCAGTGAAATAGATTAGATTTGTGAATATTTTATTGTATTACAACATGGAGAGTGTTAACTGATGGAGAAGAGCAGTTAGAAAGCCTTTCTGGTGTCCTTTAAGCCCTCGCATAAGCAAGTAGTCCCATACCAGATGCACATCTCCCCCAAAACAAGGATGCAACCATCCAGCAACTCCAAGCTGGCCTTATATTTTGCTTTCCTTGGCACAGTACAGCAGAATAAAAGGCTTAATAAACAGACCTGTTCCAGGACAAGGAAAATATCTAGGAAGAGAAACACACAACCAGGTTCTGTGACTGTTGACATTAAGTCAAAGGGTCTACTTGAAACCCCACCCCACAACCTACATCCACCAGAAGCCAGAGGGGTGGTTGTATTTCCAATCCACCAATGGAAGCAAGGGCATGCCTTGTCTTGGAAGATAAGTCTGAGTTGAACAGACAGAAGGGATTCTGGTGTGTGAAAGTCACCTCAAAACCCATATGTCCTGAAGCTATGTGGAAAAATATTATAAATATTATAAAAATATTATATGTTATGTGGAAAAATCAATTAGATTTGATCTCAGACTGCAAACTTTGGAAAGAAACCACTCCCTCAAAAACAGGAATTTTTTCTTTGACTTCATCTTTTTTTGGATATCATCTGTTATTTTTATTTTTTTTATCAAAACCCATGTCCTGAAGCTATGTGGAAAAATATTATAAATATTATAAAAATATTATATGTTATGTGGAAAAATCAATTAGATTTGATCTCAGACTGCAAACTTTGGAAAGAAACCACTCCCTCAAAAACAGGAATTTTTTTTTTGACTTCATCTTTTTTTGGATATCATCATTATTTACATTTTCATTTTCTCATATTTTTCCTTTCCCTTATTACCTTTCCCATACCCTTCCTATTTTCTCTATGCCTTTAGCCCTTTTCTTCCTATTTCACATTGTCAATTATCTCATTATGATCTTATGTACTATTATATTTTTTTCATACCATATTTTTATCTTTCTTTCATTTGGGTTTTGGGGTTTGCATTTTTCTCTTTTCCCCTCCTCTTTTAGCTTCTTTTCTCTGGCCCCTTCCAACTATTTCCTCTTCCTATCTTTCTCTTATTTCTCTCTCATTTCTATTCTTTTTCTTGTTCATTTTTTTT
>NW_022900927.1:9667156-9727189 GCF_012274545.1 Fukomys damarensis
TTTTTTTTCCTCATTGAGTTTATTGGTACACTTTAGGTATACAGTACAGTAGTTACATTCATCATTGGGATCTTGTACCTTTGCATTTTTTCCCCCTTGTCCCTGCCCTCCTTCATTCCCTCCTCCCCTCCCCATTTACAAACATTTTATTTACATTTTTTCATTTTCTCATATTTTTCCTTTCCCTTATTACCTTTCCCATACCCTTCCTATTTTCTCTATGCCTTTAGCCCTTTTCTTCCTATTTCACATTGTCAATTATCTCATTATGATCTTATGTACTATTATAGTTTATTCATACCATATTTTTATCTTTCTTTCATTTGGGTTTTGGGGTTTGCATTTTTCTCTTTTCCCCTCCTCTTTTAGCTTCTTTTCTCTGGCCCCTTCCAACTATTTCCTCTTCCTATCTTTCTCTTATTTCTCTCTCATTTCTATTCTTTTTCTTGTTCATTTTTTTTGCTGCTACTATTTTCAATACTATTAATTTTCTTTCACATGGAAATTTATCTTTTATCTCACATTTTGCTCCTCTTTCTTACATACTATTGATCGATTTTTCAAATTTTGCCTTTTTATTCTTTGATTCCTCGTCCACTCAACCTTCACTTGTATAAGTGCTAAGCTTTATGAATCTCTATGTAGCTAATTAACTTTATGCTATTGCTGTTGAGTACTGTTCTATTGTTATGATAAAGTTGTTCCATTCAGTAGATATTTACTGTAGATCAATAGTAGGTCAATACTTGGTTTACCTTAGTGTTCATTCTATATAGATCTCTTCTATGGCTAAGGATGGTACATTATTGGTCCTTACAGTTTGTCAGTATTCAGTTTGTATGTGATGCTATAATTGATGTCGATTTTGTTACAGTAGCCAAGGTAACATAGCTGTTGCTATTAATTGATTCTCTCGGGATGCCAATATCTGGATTGCTTTGGGGTCCCATTCCCAAATAAATGGGTACTAGACTAAATATGCTGCAACCTGCCATCTCAAGTGAACAGAGGTAGTTGGCTCCTGAGACAAAGGCAAATGCCAATACTAACCATGCACTGAGGACACCATTGAAAAGTAGACATTAACTAAAAAAGTCTTCATATGAAAAACAGATTTCCACCGCAGTCAAGCACCAAGTCTCAATACAGACAAACAGACACACAAAATGCCTTCCACAACCTTCCAACTCCCCCAGAGTTGTTACACAAGGCATCAAAAGGGAGGGAACCAAAAGTCATGCACCCAAATTATTCAAAATAATATTAAGAGATTGAAAACACAGAAGGCATAATTTGTGCTAAATAAAATGATCAGTGAGTCTACAGAAGGCATTAATTAAAAGCTAGCAAAGGTAAACCAAATGATATAAAACATGAATGACCAGCATTAAAAAAAAATAAAGTCCATCAAAATGGTCCAAATAGAAATTCGGCAGATTAAAAATTCTACTGAAAGTATGGGCTGTTGAAGTGACCAATGTGAGGACAGTGTCAGAACTAGAATGACAGGGCTGTTGCTGGTGACCAATTAATGAGATAGCTGGTAATACTTCATTTTACAAACGTAATTTGTTCTGTCATTTGGGAAAAGATGGTGATGGTCACGCTTGTGCTTGTGTGGGAAAGATGGCCACAGCCATATTTATCACTCGACACAGTTTGTGAACAAAACCAAAATTTTGCCAAACTCTTCTAATTGTGGACCAAATTGTTTGCAAACAAAAGCATTTATGAACTGAGGTAGCACTGTACTTTAAAAAAAAAAGAACCTGAAAAATGGACCCAAAGGCTCCTAGATGACTCAAGAAAGACTGATCTAATTGAAATTAGTGAAGAATCGGAAGAGAGCACAAATGGCATAAAAAACCCATTTATGGAAATAGTAACAGAAAACCCTCCAAATAAGGGGAAAGAATTAAATATAGAGATAAATGATGTATATAGAACCCAAAATATCCATGAACAGTAAAGATTTTTGTTCTTTCTGAAGCACTTTATATGACCCAGCATTACAATGGCAACAGACGTAGCTCACAGATTCCATTTTCTTCCCAGCACATCTCTCCAGAAGGTCACCCCTAACAAGCTGAGACAATAAAGGAAGGGTGGACAGAGGGATGAATCATAGCTTCCTTAACTTTACCATGAGTGGTTTAGAGACACCACTCAGTGCTTCAGGAAGACCTGAACCGGCTTCTCTCTGCCTCTTGGCAAACTTCATATACAGAGATAAGGAAGGATTTCCCTAAGAAATAACACCTGTGATCCTCCAGGTATGACTAAGTGGTTCATATACACGATACTAAGAATTACTGAACACCAAACCAGCACATTGTTGGTCATTTTTCCCCTCACCAATTGAAAACAATTTGTTTGTATCCTCAAAATCAAAGCTAACAGTGATTTTGTGGTCATTTATGGACATGAACAGAGCAGTATAAATGAGTCACCCCTTTGAGCTCATCCTCAGGACAAACAACTTTGTTGCTTTAACTCTTCTACTGTAAACAAGTTCCTTTCATGATCTACTTAGTGCCACATTTTCCGCAGTTTTGTATCTACGGTTGGTGCTTGTCTAAAACAGCCCCAGTGTATTTCTTCTGTGTTACCCAATGGTCCTCAGCACAAGAAGGCTGGGATAGCAAATGCACGTATTGGTTCTACAAAAGCAAATCAGAAATGTAATGCAACACATAAACAGAAGTAAGGACAAAAATCACACAGCCATCTCAATTTATGCAGAAAAAGCCTTTGACAAAACCCAACATCCTTATATGATAAAATGTAGTAGGGAGATCTTTCCTAAATTGGGAAGGAGATCAAGAAGATAGAGGGCGGTGGGAGGGGGCCAGGGAAAATGGGTTTAAAAAGAAATTAAGGTGTGTTATATACATGTATCAACTCCACAAAGAATGTAAACATTTTGCAAGGCGAGCATGTATCATACTAATAAATATAATAAAGGATTGCTATTGGTCATCACATTTCTAAGGCCTAAGATTCTAATAAAGTTTTTAAATTAAAAGATAAAGATAACATTTCTGCTATTTCAGGCAGATGACAGGGGTCTAAAGTAGCACGCAATCAAGAGTGATGTCATTGAAGATATGCCCTGGAGATACTGTACATGTGTGACTAGCAAATAATCTAGAATAATTTCCATATTTCTGATTTAGGCATCTGGTCAACTAGGGAGTCAATTATCAGAAAGGATTTGACGTTTGAAAGCCAACTTGGAAGGTTAGAAGGTGCCAGATTCTGTGGGAAATGTGGCCTTTGATGGAGCAGAAGTGCATGTAGGTCATGCTTTCTCTTACAACCTTGATGTTACCCTGAGACCATGTCTTAGACCAGAATCTGGCAACTGTTGAAACATGAGTTGGAAAAAGGCACACAAGGCAGTATTTATATTCTTCACCAGGCACCTCATCAGCACCTTGTAGAAAGACTCACAGGAGGTGATTTTAGTTCTCTGAGTGAAGAGCAGCTAAGCTTCTCACCAAGCTCTTGGTGCTGTATGCAGCAGGGGGATGTTGATTCCTTGGGACTTCAGCTTTAGGCTCTGCACCAGAACTCTCATAGGCTTGCGGGCCTGGGGTACTATTCCATGTTTGCAGAAAGGCAGTAGATCCTGTAGAACAACTCCTAGCTAGTCACCTTTCTGGAAGACATTTATTTATTTGTTTGTTTGTTTATTTATTTATTTTTGAGACAGGGTCTCATTATGTAGTTGAGACTGACCTGGAACTCACTATGTAGCCCAGGCTGGTCTCGAACTCACAGCGATCCTCCTGCCTCAGCCTCACAAGTGCTGGGATTATAGGTGTGTGCCACCCCACCTGGCAAGGCATTCATTTTTTAATTGAAAAACAATTCTAATATTCCTTAAGATAATCACAACCTCTAGGATCTTAGATTTTAATGATGATATTTCAAATGTTTAGAGCCATCCTTGAAACACTGATTCCTGAAGGGGCCCTTCAAATAGAAATATCTATCTTCTTCCTCCTATGACACAGATTAGAATTAACATGTATAACCATTTAAAATCTAAACATATCTCACATTGTCTATAAATAAATATTTTAAAAATTGTCAATATCATGGGAAAGTCTCTCAGCAAGTCCTGAATCTACTAAATATAAAAATATCTACAGGAATCAAAGTCTATATGCTTAACACATATTTTAATATTTAAGTTTAAATTCCAAAAAAGATTTTGGGAATGTAGAATTAGTCATCAATACAAAGGACATAGGTGAAAAGGAAGGGTAGAATGAACTCTTCTGAGCATAGTACATAATGTCAGAAATTTATTTGTCCAATTACTTGGGTAGATTTGCTGTTTCATTTCCTCATGGATAATAATTATACTGGTCATACTAATTACATGTATTATTCAATCCTCACAATAACTCAGAATATTTACTATTATTATTATTATTATTATTATTATTATTCCTTTTATATAGAAGAGAAAACCAAGATACAGATGGGTAAGGAGACTTGTCTATGATTACAAAAATGCTATATAATACCCATACCCCTCATCACTATAATGAAAATAAATGTAAGGATTTTCTTTTAATTTCTAAAATAGAAAATTGTGTTACCTATCTTCAATTAAAAGCTACTGCAATGTTCTGGTTTTTCTTACTAGGCCCAATTCTGTCTTAGAATTTAATGACTCTTCTTAATTGAACAGTGTAGTAATTGGAATTTAGCTGATTTTTGGAAGTGTTCTTATTACAGATAAGATCTTTACTGATCATTTGGTAGTAAGCAGACAACGTGAAGGTATGTCATTTAAAATACTCAGATTTGAGGATAAAGTGGGTGTTTTTCAAGTTTATTCTTATTATTTAAATAGACAAAATAATATATGTGTTTATCTTATCTGTGCTGCAAGGGAAACACCATTTCTAAGAGGCAGGGGAAGGGGAAGGCAGCCTATGGCCTTAATCAGAGGAGAAACCTCAGGAAATAGGGATGCTTGATTCTTCTTTTCTTCCCCCTGAAGGAATGAGATGTTTGCCCTATCAGCCAAGTCAGGTACCCTCCCGGAACAATATTTGCAAAACTTTCCCCAGTGGCAGAAGGTCAAGAGCCCTTACTTAGGGCACCTCTCTGGAGGGTTGTTTGTCTTCTCTCTGCCACTCTAGGTCCTGAACTAAATTTAGGGATCTCCTAGGAATGCCAGGTAGGGAGGAATAGTCCACACTTAACAGCCCTGGGTCAGAGTTGCAAATGATTCCGGAGACCCTGAGAGTAAATTCAAATGGTGTTTTGCCTGGAAACACATACAAGCTGAGGGACATTGGGGAATGCCTGCTTCCTCCTTACCATGACTCCAGGTATGGAATCTCTCTTTCAGGAGCTGTGTAATTCTTGTGGAGGTGTGGTTAGCCATTTCGTATGTGCAGTACAGAAAGCCTCAGTTTTAGATATTTTTGCATATTTTTTCGTGATGATTTTATTCTCCTGGTTAGAGGCAGACTGTGAAGTCTTGGGTGATGCACATAGTCTGCCCAAGCCCATGTCCCAGGTCTGTCCTTTCTAGATGTGAGACCAAGCACATCATATTTTAATGTCTCACCTGTAAAATGGTGATGGAGAAGATGTTAATAGTCCCTGGTAGAATATAGTGTTTGCTGCTGTAATCGAATTTATTGTATTTATTCAATATAGCTAGAGAGCAAAACAGAGGAGACTGAGATAAAGTACTTATCATGTAACTTTATATTTGTGACTTAACTGCCTGTAATACATTGTGAATTAATATATCTTTAAATGCCATTAATTATCCTATAAACAAGACAACTGGGGCTGGGGATTTAGCTCAGTGGCTCTGTGCCTGCCTCATAAGGTCCTGAATTCAATCCCCAATACCAGAAAAAAACAAACAACAAACAAACAAACCAAAAATAAAGGACAATCATATTATAGTTCCTGTTTGCCTGTTAAGTGATCCGTTTAAGTCAGACACACAAGCTCAAATATTGCATGGTGTCTATTATATGAATAACACAAATGAAGAACAAAATAGAGGAGAGATCAGGAGGAAATAGGGAGAAGTTCAAATATTTCCCAAACTACAAATTCCATTGTCTTAAAAATATTTCCACATACACGCTTATTAGTTTCATCATACTACTAGTTTATCTTACTTCAGTGAAAATAATTATGTATTATCTGTTTATTTTTTGTAAGAATCTTTTTGGTTTGTATCTTATATTCTGAGTAGCTACTTTGAAGATATTGAAACACAGTGTTTTCTTATTATTTGAATGAAATTTTGTTTTATGTTTTAATAAAGTAAAAAAAGAAAAATTTGTGTCTAAAATTTTTATAGCCCAGTATCAATCCATCTTTATTTTTGATATTCAGAAGTCTCAGGAAATGGAAATGGTTAAGATTGTTCATGATGGTTGACAATGGAGTGGGCCTTATTTTATACTGTATAGGGAGTGGCTGAACATATTTATTTTTACACTTTTTTCTTACTAGACTTTATTTTGTAAAAGTTTTAAATTTTAAAAAAATGGGGCAGAAAGTATAACATTCCTATGTACCTTCCCATGCAATTTCTACTATAATTAACATCTCACCATAGTATCATGTACTTGTTAGAATTAACTAACCGATATTGATATATTGTCATGAATTAAAGTGTTGGGTCTTTTTTCATCAAATTTCCTTAGATTTTGCTTGCTGTCCTTTTGCTATTCTAGCATCCTATCCAAGATACTGCATTACATTATTTATTATGCCTCTCCAGGCTCCTCTCTGCTGATATTGTTTCAGAAAAACCCGGGCCTAGTGCATGCAAACTGGCCATGAGAAGATAGAAGTTCCTGGGAGAACAAAGCAAGAAGTGAATTCATTCAAGATTGCACAAAATGCCATGAGGGACTAATGGACAGAAATGTGATCTTTCATGGCAGTGGTAAGACAAGCGGAACCCCGGGGCCCAAGGCAGAAAGAAGCGTTTTCTATGCTACACTAGACAAGGGTGGGCCATAGCCAGTTGGAATGTACCCATCGTTCCCAAAACTATTAATACTTCCAACATGAGTTCAGAAAGAGTACAGATGTCCGGGTCAGGTACAAGCTTGTCTGACTATTAATGGCTGTGTTGGTCTTCTAGGATATTTGCCATGGTAATCAGCTGAGCAAAATGGTGGTTGTGACCAGGATGGCTGCAATCATGTCAAGTTGGATCTCTGTAGACATTTTCCTGAGACTTTTCCTTAGTGGTGATGATCTTGAGAATGCCCCTCCAGTCTGGCTCACGTTTTTCTTATGATCAGACTGAGACTACAGGACTTCGGAATGGTGATGATAGGGTCGCTGTATTCATTAGCTTTGCAAAAAATTTCCAGATTGTCATCCAAGATGACCCATATAATTGAATCATACATTTTCCAGGAATAAATGAGAGTTCTGGTTACTCCTCGTCTACATCAGCATTTAGTAGTATCAGATTTTTAATGTGACCACTCTAATAGATTTATATTATTATCTCATTG
Source organism: Fukomys damarensis (assembly GCF_012274545.1). Classification (NCBI taxonomy): domain Eukaryota; kingdom Metazoa; phylum Chordata; class Mammalia; order Rodentia; family Bathyergidae; genus Fukomys; species Fukomys damarensis. The sequence continues at coordinate 9,674,686 of NW_022900927.1, forward strand.
TTGTTTTAATTCCTAATTCTCTAATGAAAATTACGTTGGACAGTTTTAAATATACTTATTTGCTGTCTTCTTTGGTGAAATATCCACTCAGATATATTTTCAAAAAGTGTTGTTTTCTTATTGCTAAACAATAAAAGTTCAGCTGGGCATGGTGGCACACGCCTGTAATCCCAGTAAAAAGAACAAAAACAAAAACAATAAAAGTTCTTTGTATATTTTGATGACTGTATAATGACATTTGTGTTTCTCAAATATTTTCGTCCAATCTATTATTTTATTTTAGTTTTGGTACTGAGGATCAAATCTTGGGCTTTGCACATGTTAAAAAGGTTCTCTACCACTAGCTGATAACTCTAGTATCAAACTTCATTTTCTTAACAGTTTTTAGTAAAGCAAAAGTTTTTAATTTTAACAAATTCCCACTTATTTGAGTTTTTCTCTCATGAATCATATATTTGATATTATGTTTAAACACTCACACTAAATATAGTCTGTATTTCCTCCTATGTTTCCTTCAATAAATTTTATTGCTTTCTACTTTACCCAATTCCTTTTTAGTTTATTTTTGTAGGGAGTATGTTTTGTGTCCAGATTCATCTTTTTCATGTATACATGTACAATTTCTTTCTAGCACTATTTATTGCAAAGACTGTCCTCTGTCCATTGAGTTGATTTTGCCAAATATAAATTGGCCATTATTATGGCCATATTTCTGAGCTCTCTAGTCTGTCACATTCTGCCATGTGTCTATTTTCTCCCAATGACATGTTGCCTTGATTATTGTAACTATACAATAGGTCTTGATTTCCAGTAATGTCAGTCCTTCAGCTTTGCTCTGTTTTCAGTATCATGCTGAATATGCTGGGTATTTTCTTCTCCACATGGACTTTAGAATCAATTTGCTACTATCCACAAACTATAATTAGCTCTGTTTTGATTAGATTTGAATTAAATATATCGATCAAGTTAGAAATAAGGAACATATTAACAATACTGAATTTCACGGTCCATAAATGTAGAATGTTGCCCATTTGTTTATAATTTCTTCAATATCTTTAATAAAACTGCAGTTGTCCACATATAGATCTTGTTAGATTATTTTCATTAGATTTATACCCAAGTGTTTCATTTCTTTTGGTGATGTTATATATGGTATTGTTCTAAATTTAGAATTCCCATTGTTATATAGGAAAAAATTGGATTTTGTTTATCAGGCTTTTATTAGTTTTATTTTTCCCCAAATGCATGAATTCCCTTTTATTATTTTATCACAGGCATTTGGATTTCTAGCATAATGCTGAGTAGGAAGAGGAAAAAAAGGGACATTTTTGACATAATTTCTTGTCCTTTATTTTAGGAAAATATGTAGTTTCTGAACATTAAACATCATGTAACTATAGAGTTTTTGGAAATATTATATATCATCTTGAGGAAGTCTTACTTTTATCTTAGTTTGCCAAGGATTTTTATCATACATAGATTTGGATTTTGTCAAATGTTTTGCTGAACCAGTTGACATCATATGATGTTTTTAGCCTATTGATCATAGTAGATTACATAATTAATTTTCTGATGTTCAACCAGTATTGCATACCTGAAATAAGCTCTATATATCCATAGGGCGTACCTTTTATATATTGTTGGACTTGACTTGCAAGTACTTTTTGCATCTAGGTTTTTAATAGAACTTGGTGTATGTGTAGTTTTTCTTTCTTATAATATCTTTATCTGATTTTGGTGTTAGAGTAATGCTGGCTTAATAGATAGAATTAGGAAGCATTCCTTCTGCTTCTATTTTCTAGGTCTGAAAGCAGAAAATTGGTGTGTTTTCCTTGAATGTTTTGCAGAATTCACTACTAAAACTATCTGAACCTTATACTTTCTACTTTGGAAATAACTAATTATTCAACAGATGTGGTGGACCCATTCAGATTATTTTTTTCTTCTTATCAGTTGAGAAGTGTGATTATTTAAGGAGCCAGTCTGCTTCACCTAAATTAGCAAACTTGTGGACATAGAATTGTTGATAATATTCTTTTATTATCTTTTAGATTTACAGAGAATCAACATTTATGATTTCTCTTTCATTTATAATATTAGAAATTTTGGTCTGCTGTTTTTTATTCTTAGCCTGGTGCTATTCTATGATGTTGTCCCATTCAAAATTTATGACGAAATTTAATTACCCTGTGATAGTTTTAAGTAGAGACATTAAGAGGTGATTAGCCCACGAATGCTCTGTCCTTAGAAATAGTTAATACCATTATTCTGAGTGTGAGTCCGTTTTAATGGGCTTCTACCTTCCACCTTTTCTCTCTCCACCCTCCCTTCTCTTTCTTTCTGCCCCTCATGGTGCCCTAGGAAGACCCATCACGAAGGCCCTCATCAGATGCTGGCCACTCAATCATAAACTTCTTCACCTCCAGAACTAAGGAAAATAAATATCTGTTCATTGCAAGTTATCTAGTTGCAGGTATTCTATTAGAGCAATGAAACTGACAATATTTTAATTTACAGTTTATTAGTTTTATCGCTATTTCAAGAAAAAAACATTATTTTATTTTGTCGATTTTTATATTGATTGCCTATTTTCAGTGTCATTGATTTCTCTTCTAATTTTTATTCATATCTTTTGCTTGCTTTAGGTTTAAATTGATCCTCTTTCTATAATTTCCTAGGGTGGATGCTTAAATTATTCAGTGTAGATATTTCATCTTTCCTAATATAGATATCTAATACTATGAATTCCTCCTAAGCCTATTTTTGCTGCATTCTACAAATTTGGATGAATTGTATTTTCATTTTAATTTTGTTAAAAATGTTTTAAATGTATGAGATATTTTGCCTTTTCTAAGAGATGTTTTAGTATATTTGGGTTTTCTAGGTTTTTTTCCTGCTACTGATATTTAGCTTAAATCCATTGTGATCTGAAAACATATTTTGTATGATTTATATTATTTAAAAATTTTTGTGTTTTATTAATTGCACATATATAGTCTATCTTGATGAATGCTTCATGTGAGTTTGAAAAAAAAATGTGTATTCTGCTGTTGTTGGGAAAAATATTGCTCTTAGAGGATAGGATTAATTTCCATACAAGAAAGAAACCAGGTCTCTCTTCCTCTCTTTCTGTCTCTCCTCCCTCCTCTTTCTGTCTCTCTTTCCCTCTTCTTTCTGTCTTTCTTCCACACTCCACCTCCATATTCAGCACCAACCAAGGGGAGGTCATCTGAGAATATAACATGAATATGTCTATAAGCTAGGAACAGAGCCTCACTAGAAACTGAGTTGGTCAGAACACGAATCATGAACTTGTAGCACCCCAAATTAATTTCTGTTATTTAACACATCTGATCTCTGCTATTTTGTTACGGTAAACCAAGAAGACTAGTACAGTGATATTATTTACTTGATTTCTACCATGTCTGTAACTTTTCTATTTCTTGTCCTTTTAAAGAATCTTGTCCTCTGATGTTGAACATTTGTTCATGTTTATTTGCTGCTTTTACTTCTTTGTCTGAGAAATGGCTGTTCATTTCAGGTGCCCATTTTTAAATTGGGTTTTTATATTTAGGGGATCTGATTTTTTTGAGTTCTTTATATATTCTAAATAGTAGACGTTTGTTTGAGGAAAAGCTGGTGAAAAATTTTTTCCATGCTGTAGGTTGTTTCTGCTCTGTTGGTGGTTTCTCTTGCAGTGCAGAAGCTTTTTAATAAGATGAGATCCTATTTGTTGATTCTTTGTGATAGTTCATTCAAGCTATGTAGATGAAAATAACACTGAGATTTCACCTCACCCTGGAAAAAACAGCTGGTATAATGAAATCAACCAATAACAAATGCTGGCAGGGTTGTGGGAAAAAAGGAACCCTTCTTCATTTTTGGTGGGAGTGCAGACTGGTGCAACCACCATGGAAATCAATATGGAGATGCCTCAAACAACTAGGATTAGAGGTTCCATTTGACCTAGCTATTCCTCTATTGGATATCTTCCCAAAAGAATTAAAAGAATCATGCCACAGTGATTGATGTGCACCCATGATTGTTGCAGCACAGTTTGTAATATGTAATAGCTAAAACTTGGAAACAGCCCAGTTTCCCATCAATTAGAGACTGGATGAAGAAGATGTGTGTGCGTGCGTGCGTGTGTGTGTGTGTGTGTGTGTGTGTGTGTGTGTATAATTATAAAATGGAGTACTATTCAGAGAACAAGAAACTAGAGACATTTATACCTAAGTGGATGCACATTGAGGCCATGCTCTTAAGTGAAATGAAGAGGATACACATGTAAATACCAAATAGTTTCTCTGGTGTGAAAAACTAAAAGTGTAAATAAGGATCAAAATGCATAATTGGTATTGTGAAATAGGAAGAAAATGTCTAAAGGAGTAGAGGAAGTGGGAGGGGTAGGGGGAAGGAAAGAAAGGAAAAGAAAAAATATGAGAAATCGAAAGGCATGGAAAGAAAATCTTTGTAAATAGGGAAGGTGGAAGGGGTGAAGAGAGGGCAGGGGAATGGGAAAAAATGAAAACCAAGATACGTCATGTAAGGGTACAAGATCCCAATGATGAATGTAGCTGTACTGTAAACCTAAAATGCACCAGTAAACTTAATGAAAAAACAAAAACTGAAAATCTTGTCCTCTTTTTTGGCTTTCTTTAACTGCATTTGGATTGAAAACTGCAATAAGATTTATTTTTTTTTCACACCATCCTGTCCATTGATTCTTTTCTTGTTGGTGTCTACTTTAGCAAGGAACCCATGAAAGACAGTCTATATTTCTTTTAAAATGTTTTTTTTATTTTTAGTGTTTGCTATTCATTTTATACTACAGTCCTGCTTACAGAAATCCATCTGTTCTTTCAGGTTGTTTACTTTTTCCACTAGATACATTCGTATACTAATAATAATTCCAAATTTGATGGCTATTCAAATGTATTTTCTTTGCCTTCTCCAGATTTTTTTTCACTCTTAGCATACTATGTAATGTTCTGTCAAGACTTAAACATACATTGAATAATAGGAATAGAGACAAACAGGCCTTCAGTCTGAGGTTTTATGTTAATCAGGCTGTGAGTGGGGTTATGTTTAATATGTATTGTAGCTGTAGGTACCAGAGGTCTCAGTTTCCCTTAGTGTCTTTGTTTATGCCTCTCTTCTTGTCTTTGCATTTTCTAAAGAGCTCCTTCTTGAGTACAGCCTGTGTCTTGCTGATATTTTGGTTATAATCCACTGTTATACTGGAGCCCTGTTGGAGTGGTAGTCTGGTGTCCAGGAAGAAAAGTGCTCTGTGATCATATGATGAAATCTGTCTTTTGTGGGCCTGTATCCCTGTTCTATGACTGAATTTTGTAAGTGTTTTGGTTTTGTTTTTTTTACCGGGGTATCAAACTCTGGACCTTGTGCTTGCGAGGAGGGTGGTGGAACCACTGAGCTAAAGCCCTGGCTCTGTAAGGGTTTAACTTTTTTTCTCCCCTCAGGTAAGGCAAGAAGGCTGAAGGGACCAGAGTTGCATATTTGTCTTTCTCAGAAGTGGAATACGTATCTGGTAAAGTTGTTTATTTTAGAGATTTGTCTTGTTGGGAAGAATGTCCAACTTTCTCTCAAAATTTCTTCCCTCTTCCTCATGCCAGAAACAAGGGTTTTTCTTAGCTATTTACCATGAGAACTGGGGGATTATTGGTGGTAAGACTCAGAAAAGCCTGACAGCCTGCTAAATCTGGGTACCCAAGGATTCTCTCTTTCAAGCTAATTCACACTCGAGCCCCCAGCCGGTCTTGAAAATTATTATTTAAGTGTTCCTAAGAGTTTACAGTTCTTGCAGTTGCTGCTTCATCTATATATCTCTGCTGTGATTCTCTGTATTTGGCTGTGATTCTCTGTATCTATCTGGCTTCCAAAATTTCAGAGTGATAGTTTTTCCTCTAACCTCAATGTTCTGAGAAGTTGAAGAGTTGATTTTCAGTATTTTCTTGTTTTAAGGATTGGAGTGATTGTTTCTGTGGTCTTGACATATTGTAGCTGAAACCAGAAGTGATTTCCTTATGATTTAGTCAACTCCTCATTTGTTGATTGTAGTACAATGGAATTAAACCACTTGAATTAGTGATAGTAGAAAAACTATCACTGTTCACAAATTGCTTCAGCCTACAGAGACAGGACTCTTATTAGGCTTTCTTTATAACCCTTATCATCATCTCCCACCTCCCAACTACATATTAAATATTGCAAATAACTTCCAGTCTCCAGTTGATGGGCATTTGGGTTGTTTCCAAGTTTTAGCTAAGAAAACAATCAACAGTGATAGACTTCTGAATGTGCTTTTTAAAAATAGTTTAAAAGAATAAATGTTGTAGATCAGTTTGCTCATCACTGAAACACAAAGACATTATTTTGGGTGAGCTGACACAAGTTGGGGTTATAGAATCTAGAGAGAGCTGTTTTGTTCTGCTTACCAGCTCATCAGATTTTTTCTCAGTGGTTAGTAACTGTCAGAAAATGAGGGTCCTCTGGTCTAGTGGCCAGACCCTAAGGCTGCTCTGGAGATCAAGTCTTGAATGTGTCTCTGAGAACAGAGGCTACAGAACTTGTGAAAATTCATGTTCTGGGTTCATGCTAGGATGGGAAGATTCATTAAACTACACTCAGGTATCAAATGTCACCAAGGAGAGGATTTTTGACATTCATTTTACTATGTAGTGACATTAATTGAGATCAACATAGCTGGAACACTGTAGAAAGTATGTTGCAGTAGAGAGTATGTCCTTTCTCATGTAATGTTAGCTTGCTTGCAGACAATTCAAGAGAGGAGGGCTTCTATTAGACAACCAGTTGCCTAAGAACGTACTTTAAACAAACACACAGTTTTGAAATCACTGTCTCTACAGTGAAGTTCTTAAAGTAAATTTCATATATGGTAATACTAAAATCAAGGCTAAAAGAAGGGGAATCATTTTGAGGAAATAAGAAAAAAATGCTTGTGTAAATCTTAACATTCCACAAAAATACACAGTTGTAAATAATGGGAAAATGTCTGCCTATTAAAACCATTTCTTTTAAAATCTACTTTATTTTTCTTTGGCACCATATAAAATTCTCTGCCAATAGGAGCATATTACAAGAGGCAAAGGGATTTTTCCACCAGCATTTTTCCTGGGGTCTGCATTTGGGAAAAAATGGTTTTCCAAAAGACAGAAAGGCAAGAAAATATCAAAGCATAGACTTTCCAAATAAATGATGTACATTCTATGCATTGTTGCAGATTATTCACACCAGGGAAACTATTCGTTATTTACCCATGTGTGACTTATTTATTTCACTTAGGAGAATCAAGACTTGTCATGTAGAGGTACAAGATCCCAACAATGAATGTAACTGTACTGTATCCCTAAAATGTACCAATAAACTCAATTAAAGCTGAAAAAAATGATATACATTCTATCAATAAGTGTGGATGTTAAGTGCATTAACTGAATGGTTGGAGAAAAGCTGAAGCATGTAATAGGTTCACAGATATGATTTAGTGAAACTTAGATTTCTTTGCTTTAAATTCTTTGATGTGCTTCAGAGAGGGCATGAAGGAAACATCTTTTGTAGGAGCTAAAAGAAGGGAGAAGCTAATCTGTACCAGGAGTCTTCTCTGCTCATTCCCTTCCATCCATGCGTACAAGTGTAGATGTACAGCACAGGGCAGGACTGTGACACAAGTTATAATGCTCTTCATTTGACTTTGGCTTTACCCAATAATTTATTATGCAGTTTTGTCTACGTTTCTCCTGGCCTCAGTTTCCTAATCTGTGAAAGGTGGGTAAGAATCATATTGTGTCACAAATCACATGGCAATCAAAAGAGCCAGTGTATATGAAATGTTAACAAAGGGCTGGCACAAAATAAAATGTTCAATATGTGTTAACTGTTGTCACTGCAGTGCAATATCAGTTGAGTCAGAACACAAAATTGTTTTGCAAGAGAACAAGCTTTGGCAGTTTCTCTGTGGAGTAGACCCATCAGTTTAACCTGCCCCAGGCATTCTATATTCAGGGAAATAAGTTGCATAATACTGGTTAGCTATTGTACAGATGAGTCTGCATTCTCTCTTGAAGAAGGGACAGGACATTTGTTAGTCTGACAAGAGAAGCCCCTCTCAACACGATAGAGAGTCAATCAGTGTGTGGGACCAAGGAGCCTCCTGGGAGGGAAAATGTCTTCTGTTACCTCTTTTGAGTTTCACTGTAATCAGAAATTCTGTAATAGACTCTCATGATTTCAAACGAGTCATTTAGTACCAAGAAAAAGGGTCTCAAAAGGCTATATACCAAAGGGTGACACTTGGCTCAATGGTATAAAATGCTATCAAATTAGGACTGGTTTCCTTATATCATGGGATTAAGTCCAGAGGGCCCATGATGTTTTGTGTTCAGTATAAAGAACTCCTTGTTCATGAGGATAAACTAGAAGAACTTTGAAACTCAAGTGTGGGGCATTATCTTGGGGTGATTCTTTTCAGGGTTACAAATGGGACATTCCTCTTAAGGGTTTTAAGTTCTAAAGAGTATTCTTTCAGTATTGTGAAACAACTCCTGTCATTAGAGGGGAAGATGACCAGCAGTAACCACATATGGCAGTGACAAAATGGATGATCTTTTATTTCTCATTCACTACATATGAATTTACCAAAGGTACAGTTTAGAGAGCTTCATAAAGCATAGCATTTGCTGTCACATGTGCTGAAATGTTTTGCTCTGTATGCACGTACAAACATTTGTGTTCACAGATTGGAATGATAAAGTACATATGCCAAGTATTTGTCTAGTTTTAATGTGGTGTGATGACTGCTATTTGGTGTGGATGTTTGTTTTGCAACACAAAATAAAACTAAGGTTCAGAAACACATCATTGGAGAAGAAAAACCTCAGCAGGCACGCCCTATGGGTTCTCTCTCATCTACTGAGGGAGACAATTTAGTATCGGATTAGTGTTTATGGAAGCACTGATTGCCTTTTCTCCAGACAAAGATAAACTGACCACCCTAGAAGAGGTACTGACAAAGACAGCCTTTCTTATCACTGAGTAATGAATACCCTTGGCTCTTGTGATTCTAGAATAAATGAATTCCCGCCTGTCATAGATTATCAGATATTTCTGCATCTGTTCAACAAGAGAAATATTATTAATAGTGCAGTGAAACTAGGACTGACTGAATCTGTGAATCTGTTCTCTTTGTTCCTTTTCTAATTTTCTATGTTTTGCTTTTTGTTCCCCAGATTCTGGAATAAACATGCTCTTTTGATGCATGAGGACATCTGATCTAATATTCTTTAATTAATGTAATCATTCTAAAAGTATCCCAGTATTCTTAGAAGGTCTTTGAATACCTAGGCAGAAGGAGGAAAGGTCTTACTGCAAGTATTTAAAAATATCTATCCATAGCAGCATCTTGCTGAAGTATTCTAATCAGCTGTCAGGCAGCCAGGTCTCCCCGCAGCTTATGGACGGCCCCAAGGCTTGCAGAAAGACGGCATCGGGGGTCAGGTTGACAGATTGTTTTTGCTGTTTTAACGAGCACAAATTAACTAAGTTTGCTGAAAAATCTCTCTGGATTCTGACAGACAAAACATCGTTCACAACGTGACATGTTTTCTTTAGGCCTGCCTGGTTTCTGCATGTTGAAGCTGACAGTCCAGCTTACCTGTTCTAGTTTGTTCCTACATATTACTATTTTTTTTACCACATTGACTCAGCCTCATCATTCCCCTACAAACACAACACAAGAGCTGATAAAGCAAAGATGATCTCTCATATTTATATTTTCATATAGGGTCTTCCAATAACAGATGCTATCCTCCACTGCTTAATTCTTTCAGGGTGATTTTTTTTTAGAACATGAACATAGATTTACACAGTTTGTCCTTTCAGATTAATTTACAGCCTCCATCTAGCCAACTTGGCTACTTGCCCCAGTGCAAAATTTATGTATATTCTAATCATTGGTTATTTTTATTTCCACACAAATTGTGTGAGCAGGCTATCCAGAACACTAGTCGTTACGAAGAATACCTTTCACTGTCGTTCAAGGCCATCCCGGATGAGCTCTGATAGAGTTGGTATCCATCTTCAGCTGACGCACATTCCTAACCAAAAAGCATCTGTAAACCAAGATTAGACTTTTTTTTCATTTCTATTAGGTGGTCATTTGGAATGTAGTGTGTATGGACATGTCCATAGGCATGAGCTGAAAGCAGTCTGCTATTGTAGTAGGTGTGGATGACACAAGGGCTCTGACCCACCTGCATCAGCACACATAGCTGCTTTGTGCTTGGTGACCTGTGTGTGCCTGATACCAGATATGTCATTTCTATCCTACAACGGGCTGTTCCTCATCCTTCCTAGCCTTGTGAATGCTGATGCCAGGACACACCCCATGGTGAGCCATTGAATTGTATAATCACGGGGTGCGCCATGGTAAGTTGTTGCATTCCACCAGTACTAGGTCAGGAGTCTATTTTTTTAAAATAATAATAATTCTTTGATGGATATTGCATAGTCTTGCTCCAGAAATGCAGGGCTTTCTGTTGTGACCCCTACTGGGCACAATATCAATTCTACTTAGCTCCTTTTTTCACCACTGAAACCTCCAACATCTTTGGGTCTGCTGATCTTATGGCCCAGGTGGTGGCAGTTTCTTGCCCTGCTTCTTGGACCTGCTGTAGAATACGCTTCTGCTCTAAGCTTAAGGCTACTAAAACTGGAAGCCTTTTCCATCGCCTGGTATACTGACTAAAGCAGTCCTTCTATAGGAAATGTAGCCCATTAAGGACAGTGATTCTTTTTCTGCGCTAAAAAGTGCGATGCACACTAATTTGGAAAACATTCCAACATGTTTGTGACCATTGGGTCCCCTCCCCTACTGTTTTTTGGATTCTTGTGATTGAATCCTGGGCCTTCACACTAAGCCACATCTCCAAATATTGTTTTTATTTTTTGAGACAAGGTTTCCCTATGTCACTATGTTTGTCAAGATGGGATTGAACTGTTGATCCTTCTGCCCCGGCCTCCCAGAATACTAGGATTACACTGTGTGCCATCATGCCCTACAATTTTTATAAATGTGTCAAACCTCTGGACTTTCTTAGGGTCCATATTCTATCCTATGATATACGTATCTATTACCAAGATGCTTTGTGTGGTATCCAGCACATGCTGATTTTCCCCCCATAACCATAATATCATTGGTAAAATGGCTCAGTGGTCCATATTTATTTGAACTATGGTCTGACTAAGGCAAGAGGGTTATTCTTGGACAACAATTTAAAGGTGTTCTTTTTTTAGCTTTATGGTATACGCCAGTGGCTTCTGGTATTCTTCTGTGATTAAGATAGAAGAGAATGTACTTGGAAAACCAAGGATTATATACCACGTGCCTGAAGATGTTAATCTGCTCTAGCAAAGATACTGAATTTGGCACAGCTTTTGTAATTGGGACAGCAATTTTTTAAACTTTATGGTAATGTACTTCCTCCAGCATCCACTCAGTTTCTGCAGAGGTCAGACAGGTGAATTAAACAGAGCAATGACAAGGCTGACCACTTGTACATACATAGATGTTTAAGAATGGCATTTATTTACACCCATCCTCCTCTGATGACATTATTTTATTTTATTTTATTTTTTTCTCATTGAGTTCATTGGTACATTTTAGGTATACACTACAGTTACATTCATCACTGGGATCTTGTACCTCTACATGACAGGTCTTGGTTCTCATTTTTTCCCCTTTATCCTTGCCCTCCCTTCACCCCCTCTGCCCTTCCCTATTTACAAATACTTTATTTCCATTTTTTCATTTTCTCATGTTTTTTCCCCTTTCCCTTATTACCTTTCCCCTACCCTTCCCACTTTTGCTACACCTTTAGCTCTTTTCTTCCTATTTCACATTGTCAATTATATCATTAGGATTTCATGTACCATTATAGTTTTTCACACCAGAGAAACTATTCGGTATTTATATGTGTGACTTATTTATTTCACTTAGGAGTATATCCTCAATATGTATCCATTTTCCTACGAATGACTCTAATTTCTCATTCTTTATGGATGAGTAGTATTCCATTTTATAGAAAAAAACACACCTTTATCCAGTCTCCAACTGATGGGCAAATGGGCTATTTCCAAGTTTTAGCTATTACAAACTGTGCCGCTATAGACATAGGTGCACATATATCACTGTGGTATGATTCTTTTAATTCTTTTGGAAAGATAGCCAGCACAGAGGGATGGCTGGGTCAAATGGAACCTCTCAACCTAGATCTTTGAGGTATCTCCATATTGATTTCCATAGTGTTTGCACCAGTCTGCACTCCCACCAACGATGGAGAAGGGTTCCTTTTGACATACAATTTTAATTATTGTTTCATCTGGGTATAACTGATCAGTTTCAGAGACTTCTACTTGGCCTTCCCCATTCTAGCAACTCTTATTCCTAAGGTTAAGGGCACAGTGTAGAGGTTATGTCAGCTGCCAAGTCTGTCAATCTAAACTGTACATTCATGGATAAAAGAAGTGACCACAGGATAGATAGGTCCATGTATCCAATGAACTTAGTGCAAGAAAGGCTTGGCCAGGACTTCATTTATATCACCTTTAATTCAGACTCTGTGTTCAGTAATCTTCAATAAATTGTCATATTCACCTTTCTTCATTGCACACTTCCCTCAGTAAAGGGTCATAGGTCCATTTAGGAGTAGGACTAGTAGAATAATTGCCATGTTATATACCGTGATAATTTGGTCCTTCTTCCGGATCATTGGGATGTTGGTCTTAAATTGTCTCTAGGTCTAGAAACTGCCCAAGGTTTTTGAGTTACTAGGGTGATTACAATTAGCATGTCGGTTCTCTGAACATAGTTTTTTTCACTTGGACAGGCTGACTAGTATTCTAGTCAACCACCCATTAATTTTGTTCTTAATGACAAATCTCCTTTGTTTTCTATACATTGGGCCCATTGAACACCACCTTTACCTTGTCAGGAATTAGAGTTATTGTGACTTCCTGGGTTCTGTTTAAGCAATAGCACATAGCCTCAATAGTTTTGGTGCCTTGTTATCACTGTGAGTCAGATCTGTAAAAACCCTTCATACCATTGTTTTCTACTACAGAAGAGTACTATCACTGTTCTGGGAAAGATAGGACATTTAATATGGTACCTGTAATCAGAATTTCTATTAGGCTGAGTGTGTGGTTGTTTACTTTTAAATGAAGCTGTTGCCCTGCTCACCAATGCATTCTTTTGTCCTTGGCAAGTGGTATATCCTATGAGCCTCCCTGTGAAGCTTAATCACCCAGTGAGTCTTCTGACCCCGTCTAAGTTAAAGTCTGTGCATTGCTCCAAGCAAAGTATGTACCCGGGCAAGGTAGGTTCTCTATGGCAGACATTGAGGATATTGACGGCTGGAATTTGTCCATTGACCACATGCCCTGTAGCTGGGAACAAATTCTGGGGGAGACATCTAGGGAATATATCTCCATGTCTTCCAGTAGTCACTAAGAGGCTTTGTATGTTTTGTGAAAGCTATTTGCAGAGCTGAGATTTCTTTTAAAGAACAGACTTTAGCTAGCACGGAGACACTATGATTACCTTTATATTTTTATATTGTCTACATATATCTGTATATATCTGTAGATATATATAGACACATCTTCCCCTTTAATTCCCAATCTCTAGGCTTAGATTAACTTTTTGAGCAATAGTATATATTTCACTTTATTTTCTGAATTAAGGCAATCCTTTAGTCCATATAAAAAGCTGCATTACAAGAGCCTCTCTTGATGAATAGCCCAGCCTTTTATCATCATTTTCCTGCTACCCACAACAAGTGCACTAAATTAGAACCCCAGTAAAAATGGAGTCTGTTTAGTGTGCCATCCAAACACAAGCAAGGGGTAATTTTGTTCAATTGTGGAGAAGGGAAACTAAAACACTCAAATCAAAACTAAATTGATTGATGGCACAGCGTCTGCCTAGCAAGTGCAAGGTCCTGAGTTCGATCTCTGGTACCAAACAAACACCCCTAAATTAATTGAATTATTTTTTATTCATTGGATCTAAGATTCATTCTTTTTCAGAGTAATTTTTAATATGCTATGCTTAAATTTAAAGTTAGTGATTTCTCATTATCCTTAAAACAAAATGTAAAGATTTCAACACAATCTATGAAGATCAACTGGTGCCTGCCTGTAGAGGTCTCCTTCTAGAGGAGGGGACTTGGGGAGACGACCACAGACACAATGAATAACCAAAAGCTGATGGATAATGGCAAAGTTTATTTCTCACCCAGGGTCTTTATAGTACAGTTTCAAGGCCACACACAAAAGCAAGATCACAGCGGTTTGATGATTAACAGCAGTTATGAGCAGTGATTAACAGCAGTCATGAGCAGATAGATACACATTGTTCAAACCAAAGACATAACATCTAGATAAAACAACATGCTTATGACTAAAGGGGAGTGTAAACCGGAAATAGGAATAAAGAAGAAATTGGGGGCTGTTTGTAGGTCAAGGGACTTGGCTCCAGCACGTGGCCTTCGGGACACTTGTGCCCTGGTGAGAACAGCATTCCGGGACTCGGAGTCAGCACTTCGGCCATCCGTCTTCTCGTGCCCCAACACCTGCCCATCTACCCTACCCACACCAGCATATCTGAGAGAGGCACAAGGGGCACAGAAGTGGATTTTACAAAGAACCGGAGAGAGAACTACCCGGATGTTATGGCTTCAATCTGCAGTGTACCCTAAAGGTCTCACTGGTGCAGAGGCAAAGTTTTTGGAAGATGACTGGATCTAATAAGGGCTCTGATTTCATCAGTGGATTATTCTGTTGATAAGATCATCCTGTGATGATATTTTTGGGAGATCATGGAAACTTAAGTCTTCAGAGCATGAACCTGAAGACTATATTCTGTCCCTGGCTCTTCCTCTCTGACTTTCTCACTTTTTCTTCTCTTTGGCTGTCATTAGATGAGCAACTTCTTCCACACCTCTGTCCCACCATGATGCTGTCCCACCACAATGGAGACACATGACTATAGATTAAACCTCTAAAACTATGAGCCAAAATATATACTTCTTTTATTTTCCTCCAGTATTTGGTCACAGTGACCAAAAGCTAACTAACACCACAGATGTAGTTATACAAGAAATACCACCTGCTATAGTTTGGATATTTAATGTCCCCCAAAGACCCATGTATTAAAACTTGATCCCTAGGGTGGTGCTATTGAGAAGTGGTAGAACCTTTAGGAGGTGGGCCTTAGTGAGCAGTCCTGAGATCATTGAAAGGATGTTCTTGAAGGAGACTGTGGGACTCTGACCCTTCTTCTTCTTGTGCCTCCTGGCCCAGAGTAGAATAAGCAGCCTGCTTCCTCAGGTGCCTCCTCATCAGAGGTCCAATGCAATGGTCTGTCCAGTTTAGAGCTGCAGTCTCTAAACCCTGCAGCCCCAAATACATAATTTTAAAGTTAATTATCTCAGGTGTTATTTTCAAAGTGACAGCTGATTAATGTATTACTTATCATTTCTATTTTTTGTTTTTTGAAATAGCCTACTATAAAAGTAAATGCATGATTTCAGCTCTTTTTTTTCTTCTTTCAATTTTTTGAGAGAGCATCCTTACATACATGGATTCAGCTGTGTGCAGGCCCTGAGTGCCTGCCATCAAAGCCTAGTGATAGCAGTGTTCTGGGGCTCCACCTTCAGCAGAGAGGACTGTTCCAGAAGTCCGTTCCTCTAGTTTGGGGATAGGGCAGACAATGAGGTGCTACTTTTCCCATACAATGAGTTTGGTGGATAGGACTATAATTCAGCTTGGCCCTTTGTATGCAGTTCAATTCTACTGGTAGGCTGCCCTAACCCCAATGCCATTTGATTGGTGGCCAAGGGACTGGTCTATCACAAAATGCAATCTGGTCAATCCTCCAGGTCTGAGCAACCCCTGTTCCCCTCCTTTGGTCTATCCCAGGGATGTTTCATGCTTAAAACTGGGCAGATTTCTCTGGAAACATGACAACACTTTGGCTTGCTACCATATTTCTTCCTTTTTTGGGTTCCTTAAATAAAGAGCATTTTCCGCCCTCTTGGACAGCTACTCCTTGACCCTTTAAGTGGATGTACTCTGAAGAAAAATTGGCCCTACTTTGTTTCTCTCAATATTCAGATTAATTTTCCGTTTCCAGGGTTAGATTATGACTCACATTTAAGATCTTAGGCTTAAAAAAAAAGAAATCATGGCTGCTCTTTCCACTGTCCTGAAGGAATGAGAAGTGGACTGAAGGTGGGAAGAATTAGGAAAACATTTTACATTCATTGCCCTGAAGAGGTCCCTGATGATAAATTGCCAAAGAGGCAGAAAGAAATGACATGAAACATGCCTACCCAAATGTTTTCCTGTCCTTCACAGTCAGCACTCTGGGCCAGATCCCAGCCTAGCAAGGCTGACTTGGATCCTCACACTCAAACCCAGAACTATTGATTCACTTAGGGCTGTGTGCCAGGTTTTTCTTCCAGCCCATACAAAACTAATGAAATCAATGAATGCTGCTGCTGGTTCTCATCAAATGCTATTAAAATATAACTCTTTCATGAATAATTCTGAACATTGACTCAAAGCAATTGATTACAAGAACCACATATCTCAAATGGGAGGAATAATTGATGTTTTCAACATGTAAATGGCTTGTAAAGAATTCTCAGATACCAGTTATAGGAGTACAGCTATAATTAGTTCATTTGGGTCTAGAGTTTTGGATTGGTGTTTATTTTTTTCAGTTTTGGCTCCCAGAGAATAATATGTAAAAGCTGCAGATTTGTTTTGTCATCCCAAGTTCACTGTGTCCAGCTTTGCCTGTGGACTTACTAAGTGCTCTATCTACACTAATAGAACTATGAACTACTAACTAAAATATGTAGAACAAGGGCAGTATATGTCCTTTAGTCTAAAAGACTGGCAACTCAGGACACAAAGCCATCATGTAACTGCTTGCCTGACCAATCATAATCAACTCATGTATGCAAATATGTAGAGGTAACTGGATAGTGGGTGAGAATATAATATCCCTGTATCAGAAATTAGACCAATGGACTCCCAGCTGCCCCTCTGATTAAAAAACACAACAAAACAAACACACACTGTCTCATAATTTGTCCTAATTGGGCTGTTAGTACCTACCTTGCCCCTCTCTTACTTTGTAAGTATCTTCCTATTTCAACAGTGACACACTTAATTGGATTTTTAAAGTTCACTATCTTAATCCCTCTTTCACCATATCCAATGTAAGATGTTACACTGCCTCTCAAGCTAGCCTAAGGATTTGACAGTGTCTACCACCTATCAGGGAGGATCTGAAAGTTTGAGATGATTATGCTACGTTAAGTGAAAAAATTCATAGTATATGACTTCATTCAATATAGAGAGAATTTGCAAAAATTGTTATAGACATTTCAGCAGTTTGCTGCACTAATAAATGTCTGGAAGCTGATGGCCACCACTTTGAGCACCTCTCACAATTGTAGAGGCCAAAAGTAACTTGTATTAATCTCACGATGTCTCAATAAATTTAGTATTAAAATATTTATACAAGTTTTTATTTTTCTCATGTATATATTTTTTGATAACTGTACCAAATTTTATTGGGTCAGAAACTATATCAAAATAAAGTGAATGTACAATCCATCCTCATATCCTCTGTCATCATTATAGTCAGTATCAAATAGTATATAATCTAACAAGTAACATAAAAATTAAACCTACAGCAGAAGAGGGTACTAAAGATACTATAATGGATTTAAGAACACAATAATGGGCACTTGTCCTACTTTGGAAATTGAGGAAAGAATTCATAAAAGAGATTATGTGTGAGTTGATCCCAGTGGTAATGGGGAGTCTAAACAGAAGACATTGAGTAAAAGAGACTTGAGTGGATCCGCGGCTCATTAGGGAGTGTTGTCAGCTGTTCAACATGCCTTCATGATTAGAACCCACAAGACAAGAGCGAGAAAATCAAAGACCAAGCATAGAGTTGAGTGCCACACAAGAATGTCGATTTTATTAGTGATCCTCAAATTGATGTTTGCAAGGAAGTCACCTGTGAAATTTAAAAAACTCATCTCAGCTTCAACTCTACCCCAAACCAACTGAACTGGAACTTCCAGGTGTAAAACATGTATGTCTAGGTATATCTCTAAGATGTTCCCCTGACTAGAAACTCCTCAGCCTTGTTCCCTGTGCTTTCTGAACTTAGAATGGAATGGAATTGCCCAGCGTCCACTCCAGGTAGGCAGACTCTGTAAATGAGCTCTGGTCAGAGGAGTGCAAGAAGTGATATAAACCACTTCCAGATGTGCTCCTGACACTTCATACAGGATCTTCCTCACTGTCTCTCCCTTCTCACTGGCCAACTGGTTACAAAGAAGACTAGGTCTCAGGGAGTCAAGAAACCTCACGGAATATGTCCAAATCTCCAAGTCACTGAATAGGAGGTTACTCAGTGAACACACAATTCAACTGCAAGATGTGTAGGAAATGGATTTTGTGTTAAGTAACTGAGATTTTTGAGGTTGTACACAATAGTATTAAAAACCACTGCTAGACAATATTGGGCAATAAAAGAATGAAATGCTATTATCATATTTATACCATAGAAAGATTGTTCTGGTAGAAGTGTGGAGAATGGAGTATGCTGAACAAAGTAAGAGCCAGAAAGACTAATTAAGGTCTCTCTCACTTATTCCAGAAAAGGACAAAAGTCTCTGCAATGGCCATAGTGATCATGGTAGAGAGTGTAAGTACATAAACATGGGAGACCTCAAATAAGTAAGATCTGTTCATTTTAGGGCCATTTGGATATGTGATAACAGTTTTATGGTATATTTAAAAGCTGTAAGTATTGATCTTCAGATTCAAGACATCCTAACTTGCTCAAAGTTAATTTTATTGTAATCTTATGGTTATCAAATATGAATTATAATTGTCAGAATTGTCTTTTCTGATTTGGCCTTTGCTTTTACTCTCATCTTACATATTTGTTTCAGTCAAGAAATGCTGATCATTTCTATTATGGCTAGGTTGAGGTCACCAGGATGACACAGATAAAAATATGCGCTCAAAGCAAGTAAGCCCTTAAACTGAACAGAAAATCATGATATTGTTTTATAGTGTTATTCTATAAAGCACTGTCACTTGCCTGAAGTGTTGCTTGGATTCTATGGGATACTAACGTGGGCTCTTTCTAAAAAGACAAGACTAGAGTGATATCCTGATTTAGAAATGGCTTCCTTCACTGTGTCCAAATACTGTGAGAAGATCCTGAAGGGCAAGGGCTCAGGTGGATGTAAGAACTCTCTTTAAATGTTGAAGACACAAGCACTTCTACTTTAGGATTTATGAAACGTGGTGGATTACTGACTTGATGAGAAAGTCCTGATAACAGAAACTAGTAAAGCAATCATAAAAAGGAAGAAATAATTTAGAACTCTAGAGACTTAGGAAACATTGAAGAATAAATTTGGCCTGGAAGCTCCAAGGGATTATGGCCATTGATTTTAGACAATATACCCACTTGCTCTAAACTAAGGGATCTGAACTTCTATTAAAAGCAAAAAGGGACTGCACTGCAGCTTGCAGAGTTTGACACAACAGTCAAGAGACAGAAAATTGGCCTATCCGTGTTCAATGGCAGCATCAACTTGAACTTCTGGTGAAGGCAGGAGCTACTGGTGGGCCTGGGGCCTATGAGTGTGATACTTACTTCACACTTGTGTGATTTGCTGCAGCTGACAGAGAGCTTCAATATCTTTCATCTTCTCATATCTTCAAAACTTTGTGAGATATCCTCATTCTGAGGTGAGACTAAAGCTCAATATTCAAGGCACTTATCTTCACAGCCAGTGCTGTGCTCTCCAAATACAGTTTGCTCACCTTCACAGATTTTTCACAGGGTAAAATTTAGATGGTCACTCCAAAATATCATCTCTAGATCATATATTCAAATTTTGCTAACTAGAACTGGCCCCTAGGCAATCATTTCTATTTTTCTGTTTGAATGCTCATACTTATCTGTTCCTCTTCTGTCACTGACCTGGGGGTGGAGGGCTGTTAAAAAAATGCAGAGTTCCATCTGTTTCCCTCTCCCAAGAAAAATGAAATCATGAAACAAGACAATTGCATGGAAAGAAGTAGATCAGGACCAATCTGTGTTGTGGATTTGCAAATGTAGTTTAAATCAAAACACCTGACAATGAACTGACTGCTTCTGTCATTTAATTCAAACTCATCTGTTTCAATCGTATGATTTAACATGTAAATTGCATCCAGGCAGCTGCAGACATTTATTTAAAAATATGTAATTTAGGTTCTTCAGAGATGAAAATTGATAAAACGTCAAGCATTTTATGTTTTAACAACTATTCCCCAGGTCATGCACTGAAGATTTTGTCTGAAACAGACAGGCTGGCTTTTATGGATGTTTACAAATATAATGGAAA
Organism: Fukomys damarensis; assembly: GCF_012274545.1. NCBI lineage: Eukaryota > Metazoa > Chordata > Mammalia > Rodentia > Bathyergidae > Fukomys > Fukomys damarensis. The sequence continues at coordinate 9,695,220 of NW_022900927.1, forward strand.
ATTAGAAGATATGGGGGATCAGACAAACTAGTTTTAAATCTTGACTTAACATTTTTTTAGCTTTTTGATTTTGAGCCAGTTCAGTAAACCTCTCTGAGTCTTAGGTTCATAACCTGTACAGTGAAGTTAATCATATTTACCTTTAATAGTGAATATGATGATTAAGTAGGGTCATTTATTTGTACATAGAAAATATTCAGAATGGTATTGTTAATGTGGGAATTGAGTGCAAATCTGGACAGAGTAGTAAATTTATTAAGGCAATGAGCACCTATGCATTGCTTTGTTACTCTAATCCCCTATTATATATTATAGCAGTCCTTCTCAGTTATACAAAGCCCAGTAGTACAATTATTTTTTGTTAAAACAAAACCCAAGATCTTTTGAAAAATTAGGCTGCAAGATAGAAGTAGGAAATAAATCTGTGAGATATATTAGGCATATTTTATGTTCATTAAAAGTTATACCACATACTGAACTAAAATATCATTGATAGTATTTTATACATACTAAATTAGTAATATTATTTTTCAACCTTGTTTCTAAGTAAAATTTTTTGGAACCTTTATCTCATGAAGTACCTATTTTTGTTTGCAAGACGTCAACTTTCATATGCTGAAAATATGCTTTCAGGCTGACTGTCCCCTCGTTTTTCATCAAGAATGTTTCAATCTTCTTGACTGTTTAGTGTTGATTTTTGTCTGTCTCCTTTCATATTGCCCACTTGCCTTCCTATAACTTTGGAATTTGTTTTACAGATGCCATTTCTCCTCTCCCAAGTGTCATCCTACTTCCTCGGGCAACATGGTGACTTCGACACCAAAATAAGGGTTAAGAAACCAACCAACAGATTGTTTGCAATCCCACCAACTGAACCTACATATTTGAGTTTCCTACCTACCCAAATGAGTATTGGACTCATGAGAACTGTGTTGAAATTCCTTTTATAGAGATCTTGTTCCCATACATATAATTTTAAAGTGAGTTCACAGTAAAATTGCTCCATTTACTTCTAGAGTTTCATTGCTGCAACGTCCACGTCCACTTGTCTTCCACCATCTGCCCCATCACTTTCCAATATAAATGTGTGCCTGTTTTCCTAATTACCAGCAACAGAGTGACTTGTGAATTAGGAACACGATACCTAAACTAGTCCTGTTGTTCAAATGACAATAAAGTTTCAGCCTGGTGTAAATGGCGGCACGGCAAATATTTACAAACTTGATTCTTCTACCTATTGTAATTCTCAATAATGAAACTGTTTTCCACACAAACATGTTTAAAAGTCTAAATGAGGATATAGGGATAAGTGGGAAAAGTGCCTGTTTATCTGCTGTATAATTCCCTTTTTTTTTTTTTTCTCTCTCTAAAAGGTAGGTCCGCTTGGATTCAGAGATACAACGAGGAAATCAGGCTAGACTGAACAGTGAGCCAAGTCATGGTACTGGATTATGTTGGGCAAAGGGCAAAGGGCAGCCCAATTAAATAACACAGTTTGTTATGGATCCCAGTGGTAATATGTGGCTCACTGATGCCCACTCACCTTCGAGCGTCTGTCCTTGTTAAACTTGCCACTGCACTTTCAGCAAGTAGCGCTTTTGGACACAACTGTGAAGTGTGAGACTTAAGAATAAAAGTGATTTTTGTGCCTGATTGACTCTTAGGGCAAATGGAAAATAAATAATTCTTAAGAACTCTAATAGGATTTACCGGTGGTTTTAGATGTGCTAAAAGATAAAGTAATACGACAAGTAGCCACCATGAGAGTTAAAGTGGGCTAACTATGGTTATGTAATACAAATGGGCTTGTGGAGTTGAAAGATTTATTTCTAATTGAACAACATTGGGCTTATATTCATAATGTTTATTTAATTTTACATTTAAACTACTAATGAAATACTCTAAATCTAAGATGCTAAAATTGTGTCAAATTAGTACAAATTCTGCTCGGCATGGAAGAAAATACTATAATTACTGAACAGTAGAAATATGACTGTTTGTAGTCCTTAGGCATTACTACAATTAAGACATGACGTTTGTTAAGCTTTAAGAATTATTTGTTAGTAATTCTTTTAAAAGATTTAAAAAATCCTTTTAAGGTTCAAGTTTGCCACAAATCTTTTTTATATCGCTCATAGTTCAATAGATTTGGTATTGAAAAAGCTCTTTGAGGTCACTATGTCCTGGTTCATGACTCAGGATCCAAGACTAAATATGAGTGAATTCAATTTTGACTTTGATTTTATTTCATGAAATAACTACGTGGTTTAAATGCAGTGTCTACAAATACATAGCAAAAAAGAAAGGAGAACCATGTATACTTTTTTAAAAGGTCATTCTCACTTTATACCATTGAACAGTAGAAAGTCTGGGTTCAAATCTTTTTAAATATTAAAGTGCCATCCTGGAAATTATCGTTTTGTTCTAAATTTATGAAAACTTCAAATAAGATTTTCATATCAACTGATAATTTTTCTTGGCCCTTTCTAGACACACATAAGCACGGGGCTCTGTTTATTTCTTTTTTATCTTCTGCTACATAGATCCTCTTAGTAAGGACTTTTCCGTTAATACTCATGTGAACATTCTCAAAAATTTCCATAAGGAGTGCATACTGATAACAAATATTTTCTAAATCAACCTTCTTTTTCATGCTACAAGAAAATGACTTTGAGAATAAGTATGATTATGGTCCCAAGCTGCATTGTTTAATTGCTCCAGAACTAAGAATTGAATATTCTAGGCTGTGCAAATTTGGTAGTGACCAACATTGCCACATAGTCAGGGATAACACTTCTTTGGATAAGATGGTCCGTGGTTACTATATTGAGCTTGATCTCTGAATTTTCAGTGCCAGAGATATTTATGATTCTAAATACACCATGCATAGCTATTAAAGTAAAAGAGCAGCAGGGGCATGGTTCCAACTGCTTAGTAAACAATTGTAGAAAGATGTTTATTAAAGTTGGCTCTCAAGTGACAGATAAATGCATAGTTCCATTATGCATGCTAAATTCAGCATGCTGAAGTCTTAAAAGCAGATAGATCAAAACAAGAGATATTTTACAAAATAATAAAGATAAAATGCAGCTATTTCAGTATGTATAGGAAAATAATTTTGCCTTAAACATGATCTTCCCTTGGCCCCTCTGTGAATGTGCTTCCATATTTATGAAATAAACTTAAAAGTAAGTCAGTAGCTTGTATTTCTTAACTTGTCTTTCACCAAGTTTTAAAAATCCTACTGATGTGGGCTTTGTGAAGCCAAGATACCAGTGAACTCCCTAAACAAAGAAGTGCCTCACATAATTATTGATTTATAATTCTTATTTATTGGGAGATGCTTAGTTCTTAAAAAAACCAAAACCAAAACCAAAAAAGCACACACAAAACAGATTATTTCGTATACAGTTTTTTTTTTTTCCATTATGTGAGGTTGCATTGCATGATTTTCAGTGTTCCCTTACTCAGGGATAATACATTTTTTGGAGGGTAAGGAAGATCAAACTCAGGACCTTGCTCTTGGAAGGCCAGCGGCAGAACCACTGAGCTAAATCCCAGGCCCAAAGCATTTGTGTGTGTGTGTGTGTGTGTGTGTGTGTGTGTGTGTGTGTGCATGTGTGTACAAGGGATTGAGCTCTGGTCCTTGTGCTTGTGAGGCAGGCGGCAGAACCACTGAGCTAAGTCCCCAGCCCCTTATGTTTCTTAATTTTCATTATCCAGGAACATGTTTATAGAAAAATCTACAAATATTATAGATGGTTGTCCATGGAATCTTCACACGATTACAACGTCAGTTCCTTGGTTGTCTGATACTTTATATAAATGCCAATAAATTTGAGAGTTCCCACAACTGTGCCTTTTTAACCTTTGTTCCCAAAGCTAAAGGGTATGATTTTAAATCAAGTAGCAATTTATCTTTAATTAGGAAAACATAATTAGGTATTATTACCTAATTGCTGTTACTGGTTGGAGAAAGTCACATTTCATGGGCAGTGACCCATGTCGGACTGTCATTCCCTGTGACTGAATTCTGAATTTGTATTTGTATTCGGCAGAGAGCCAATGAAATTTAAAAGGTAAACACTCTGCTTCTCTGCAGTTCAGGTGTGAGTCACCAACTCTGTGGCTAAACAAGAAACCAAGAGAGGGCCAGGGATTTAGCTCAGTGATTCCACCACCTGCCTCACAAGTAAGGACCCATGTTTGATTCCTGGTACCAAAAAAAAAAAAAGAAAGAAAGAAAGAAACCAAGAGATACTTCCTGAAGCATAACTTAGCTCTGTTTCCTGCTCAGAAATCAAGTACAAATCAATGATATAAAAAAAATCCCATGTGAAATAGGTCAGAGAACTGTTCCACACTTCATTTCTGGTACAGTTAAAAAGTTTAAAGTCTCAAGGCACCACTATGATTGAACATCAGATACATGGGTAATCAGCTAATCTACTATGCTGTAAAGTCAGTAAATAGCTTGTGCAATAGTTGAAAGCAATCTCTAGACAACTGTTAAGTGTACAATAGGCACATGTATTATAATACAAATAGAAACAATGAATCCTAGAAAAAGCATGTTGAGCACCGTTGTGGCATTGTTTGTATTTCTTTACTTAATACTACGTAAACTTTACATTTACAAAAGGAAAGACTAACTTTTGAAAGTTACACTCAAGGTTGGTTTTTGTGCTATCTCCACATTAAGCAAATGAAATTAGTTCGTAGGTGTACTTTTAGAAGTCGTTGGGTCTTGATCAGCTTCTGTTGCACTGGTAGATTCATTCAAGTGAGAGCTCAAGTTTTCTGAGGTCAGGTGAGAAGACTTGTAGACAATCTCATTGAAGTCAGACCTGATGCAAACCAAAGGAGGGTCACTCAGTGGATCTTCTACTGAGACTTGGGTGTTTTCTCTAGTGATTCCCATGTCTTTGCTATGTTCTGATGGAGATTTTCTTTTCATGCGAGTGTAAGTTTTGTCTTGATTCTCCATGCCTTGCTCATTTTTCAGAAACCTTCCAAAGAACCAAATGAAGAATCCGAACCATACAAAAGCTATCAAACTCGGAACAAAGGCCAGACACTTGACATCAAGGCTTGCCCCTATAAACCTGCTGTGTAAGAACATGTCCCCCTCAACATACGTTTTATTAGTCTGAGGGTTAGTGTGATTGGACCTCCATTCCCAAGATAGCTTGGTTCTGTTCAAATCCTTCAAGCTCTCCAAGTCTTTCACTGTATATATTTTCTGCCCTGGCCCAATGTACTGTCCATATTCATGAGGTTTATAAAATATTTGGTTCTTCCACATATTAAGGTCCAAAATCAAGACAAGAAAGATAATTCCATAGTTAAACCATTTACCTGCATTTAAAAAGAAATGCTGCATTAATCAAAGGCCCATAAAATTGCAGAGGGATTTTTCTCAATAAAATGAAATGATAATATCACAACATAAATCATTAGTGTTTTAGATCTGTTAACAATTAATTTTGACAGTGCTATGCTGCCATAAAGAGAATTGGCAAATTAAATTTACTAAATGCATTTGAGGCTTATGAAAATGTAACTGTAGACCCCTGAGTCAATAACTTATGATAGCAATAAAATTAAGTTTCCTTTTTTTAAAGGCACCACAACTATACTCAAACATGACTCTGTACGGTATATTCTCTGCAAGATTTCATGTAATGTTGAAAACAAAATTATAATGAAATTCTTTGAAAAGTCCAATATATGATTGAACATCTCTTAGCGTTTTATAATTATGTTTAGGGAAGAAATAAATCATTTTAAATACAAGCACAGTAGTATATCAATTGAATTCACATTGCTATTTGTAGGTGATCTGTTGATTAAGCCATTAGTTGATGTGATTCAAATCAATAATCCTTGAGCATTTAAGACCATAGAAATAATTGCATCAGATCTTCATTGAACAGAATGCATTTGTCAGACACATAAATATAACCAAAGCTAATGAACTGCTTTAAAAACATGATTTGGAGGAATTGTAGCTACTATTATTTCTTTGTAGTATTTAAAATCTTACATGAATAAGATGTTATTTAGTGATATGTTATCAAATGAAATCTTCATATTTGCAAAAGGAAAGAATATTGAAAATTTTCCAATGGATACTAGATAAATATGATATTTATTATAAATATTACAAATATTACAGTGTGAAGTATATAATAATATAGTAATATCTACTTCACAGGCTTGTGGTAGCAAAGTAGGTAATATATGTAACAGGCTCTAAAAGTTTTAGTTATGATTTTATGTATTAAGCCCAAACTATTTTCTTTTATATATGAAGATAGAACTATTGAACATTATTAATTTACTACTTTCATATGATTACATATTTTGCAAATATATTAGACCAGAATGTATAGCTACTTTAAAATGTAGAAAATATAACCATGGGGAGTTTAGGAAAGTATTTATCATTATCATCATATTTTTTCAAGCTTCTACTATATGCAAGGCTGGAGGACATTATTGTGGCTCCAAAATTTACCTGCTGCGTGGTTTTGGCCAGTTGCTTAAATTCTCTAAAGCACAGTTTCTTTACATGCAGAAAATAAAAGAGTATTTATTAAAGTTGTTTGCATTTTGTGAGATTGTTAGATGATAAACACAATGGCTGTTAAATAGTAGGGACTCAGTAAACTATTACTATTAATTATTAAAGCCTTTCCTAAACCATGGCAATGTATCCATTTTCATGAGAAGATACAACTTGTTCTCTATGAAGAGTATTTTTACATAAATGACATATCGATGTTAACATTTTTTGTTTGATTACATCTCTCTGGCTTGACTTTTCTTACTTTGTTTTCTTATTAGTATGAACAGGTTCTGGATTGCAAGATATAAGGAGTGATTTGAATTTAGTGTCAAATGTTACAAATATTTTAGCATGTCTGGAATCAAGGTTACCAATTGCTTGCTAGCTTGGATATGTAAAACAAAAATCAAATACAAAGGCAAACGTTCTTACTAAATATTCATTGTGTTCCAATAATGTAGGTTATCTTTGTAGATGGTGATGATATACATTTCTACCTTTCAAAGGGAATTAATCATCTCTTTGGGGATACAGAAGAGGGACATCAACAGATAATAAGAAGCTACATTTGAGAGATACTAGATGAGTGATACAAACTATAAATGTTGTAGATGTTAAAAGCATGGAAATAACAATTCATGTGCTCACTGAGGGAAAGGCAGGACAGACACTTGGACAGTTTTGTACTACTTGAAGTTTATGCTTTTAGTCTGGTGCAGATAGAAGAGCATACTGAAATGGGGAGAGGAGGAGGGGGTGAAGAGAGGGCAGGGACAAGGGAAAAAAATGAGAACCAAGACCTGGCATGTAAAGCTACAAGATCCCAGGAATGAATGTAACTGTATTGTATACCTAAAATGTACCGATAAACTCAATAAAGAAAAGAACAACATACTGAGAAACATGAAATGATATAGAAGAGAGGAACAAAGGGGAGGGAAGAGGGAAATTCTGGAGAATATTGCTGAAAAAGAAAGGCTGAGAGGGATACAGACAGTTGCAGAGGAAAAGTTCATAGGCTCTCATCTATAATCTGTGGTTTCCATGGCAGAATAAGTTATAGAGGGGCGCTGGGCTTGTCTCTTCTGTAGGAGAGTTACACTTACTCCCTGTTTCAGATATTGCAAAGCCAGGATGGTAGAGGCAAAGGTCCTTGAGCCTGTATGCCTGACCACCACCTTCTTGACTCTCAAGAGGCTGGGGTAATTGTGCACCTCTCTTTAGGTCTTTTAAAAATAAAATCTCTTATAAAGGGTTCTATGTTTCTAGGATGAAAAGGATATTAAAAGGAAGCTAGCAGCATCTCAGAATCAGGGAATATAAATAAAAATATTTAAGAATTTAGCAAGAGTGGTTTCCTGGTAGGGAGGAGATGCTCAACAAGTGTTAATTGGCAAAAAGAAAACTGCAGAGTTTATAAGTGAGTAGATGCTGAGAAAGAACACGGAGGACAAGATGAACTTTTTTTTCCTGTTTTCAAATCGTTTTTCTACCAATGTTGAGTCAGTCTGACCACTTACCTTTCACAACAAAGAGGCATTTCATTTCTCAAATGACCTGAAATTTGAATATTTAGGTGGGTGAGGAAGGACCGAATTAAAAATCTGTCCCCTAACTTCACTGAAAGGATCCAATTGCTCCAACACATCTTTACCAATTTACGAAAGGCAGAACATCAATGACAAAAGGTTCAGGCTGGAAATCAGCAGACGGAGGTCTCATAGTAATACTAACTTAAGTAATGCTAACCTTGATAACTTGTTTAGCCTCTCGTGACCACAGTTATATTATTTTCAAGTGAGGTAGCTAACTAAAGGTCTTTTAGTTCTATGAGTCTGCCTTTCTTTCCCAAATCCTACTTACCAGCTATCGGGAAGAGCACAAATTTTTCTTCTGTGAAATGGAGAATAATATCGGTGTAACTACCTCAGAAAAATTTTGTGTGGATAAAATGAGAGGCTATATTTAAAAGTTCTCTGAAATATATTGTTTGCCAAAACCGTACTGGTATTATTTCTCCAATTTCTTCATCATTACAAGTTATACTGGGTCTTAGCAAAAGAATGGAGGGAAAAAAGGCTATAACAAAGATCTATCCTAAAGATTATTGAATATTTCAGTTTCGATCAACTACCATGAATTACTGAGCATTGACATCCATAGGTAGATGCCACAGGAGCACTTATCCAAGAGGACCCAGTGTGTAGCTATGTGTAAATATGCCTTGTAAATCAGCTTTTTTATTATAATGAAAAACACTTAGCAATTAATAGTTTGTTTACAGTTTGTACTGGAATTGGCCCTGCGCAGAGAAAAGACCTTTTATATACAAAAGTTTTGAGGCTAAACACAGGGGATAATGCACTCCCTCCCCCCATTTGAGTGGGGGCTGAGCCACATGGGGCTGAGCGACACCCAGGAGTGGAGGACCCTGCTTCGCTGACATAACAAGCTCTTGGACCCTCCTGCGGACTGAGCAAGGCCCACCCCCACTGTCATGGCCACTCAACCTAAACTTGAAGCCGATACAAGGTAGGAGAAATGGCTCTTCTTTTAATTTTTGTTTGTTTGCCCCACCTGACATGACCTCGGGTCCATTTATCTATTTGTACAGAGGAAGGACGTGCATCTTTTTCTCCATCATCCATTGTTTTCATTTTCCCCACACAGTGTTTCGTTACCTTGGTAATGCATTCTCCTCTGTAAAAAATATATTCTTTTACCCTCTGAGCTATGGTAAACTAGGAGACAAAGTCAGGTAGGGAAACTCAATATCCGTGTTCTTGTCTGCAAAACAAGGGAGTTTAGCTACGTAATCCTTAAGGTTTCTTCACACCCTAAAAGTTCTTTTATGAGTCTGTGAAATAAAAATCACCTAAACCGTATGTTTTATGATGGACTGGAAAATCTCACCATTAGCGAAAAATAGATGGAATACAGTTTTTAGGTACAGAAATTTTCCTTAAAAATGTGCATTCGGAGAAACTCTATTTGCCTTAAAGAAGATTGAGTCCCTTAAATGAACCACATGAAAAGCAAGTAACACACAAAAAAGGAAAGAGTAGAAAGTATTTATATATTCTACAGCCATTTTCCCAAGTGTGTTGTTGTGAATATAAGATCAAGAGGTTTGGTATTTCAGCATTAATCATAAGAGAGATTTTGCATTTCCTCCTGTTGCTTCGACTACATACCATAATGTAAATCAGCAAGGAAGTAAAGTAAGAATCCATGCATTATTGCTATTAATTTCCTTGTTGAAATATCTCACTGTCTTCTTTAATGAGAAATCACTGCATGGTGTTGGTGAAATTACCTCTTTCTTGTATTTTGTATTTTTAATGAATCTTACTGATTGTCAAAAATGGTATTATAATGGAAATTGTTTGTATCTTTTTATTGTGTGGGAGTTTATGAATCCTGTGAGAATTAATTTTTAAAGGGCTCTTTATTAAATATTCTCACTTACCATAGCAAATGGCAACAGTTTGATGGAAAGTTATTTTCTCAACTGAGGGAAAAAAATCTATATTTTACCATATAATGTACTTTAATGAGCCAAATAGTCAATTATTTTATATTTTTAATCCTTCACTCAGCAGAGTTCCTACTTAGCCTTGTAATTCAACTGTGCTGTGACCACTGCCCTACCAACTGTATGACACTAGTTGGCTAGACATCCAGGACAGGTATATGGAAGAATCACACTCCACAAAGCCATTTAGGATCATCAGTGGGGCATCCAGAAACCATGGAATTGAAGATGAGTTTTGGATACATTAAAATAATAGCTTTTCCTCTTGACTATATTCAATGTTTTCTTCTTCCAGACAGAGCAGGGAAAACGGGGCTCAGTGAGTTAGCACCATTCAGATCTCTCCCCAGGTTATTTAGGGCTATCTAGAAACCACACTGAGTGTTTGGGTTACCGTGGAAACCATTTAGTAAATTGAAGATATTTGCTTACTAATTTATGAATTAAAAATGATTTACAAGACTGAAAAAGCAAATGGATATAGCTTTTCAAAGAGTCTCTCTTGTCACTGCTACTTTCTAAATGGGAGACCATTCCTGAGGAAGTCATCCAATATGACAAATACAGGTAGTGGTAGGTCACTTTGTTATAATAAAAATAAAAAAAACAAGCAGGTTTATTTAATTAAATGACCCTTAGACAATGACATATTGGAAGTTAGGAATTGTGCTGTGTTTGTTTCTGTTCCTTAGATTCTAACATGGGTTTTGACACATATTAATTCAGAAAAATGTCTGTTAACCAACATAAAACTCTGAGACATTGTGTCTAGGAAAATAAAAATAATGAGATTCTAGTGTTTCAAATCAAAAGCACCTGTCACAATTATCGTATAGATTCCAGGAAATTGCTAAAAATAGAGTATACTCTGGAAAATTGGGAAAAGTGACACATTAAAGTCTCAGAGATTATGATTAATCACACATTCCAAATCCTTCCTTTGGCTGTAAAGACAATTCCTGAAGTGCAGGTGAATTTTATCACAAAAATGCCCATATATGAATAAATGAAGATGGGATGCCACAGCTTCAGTAGGCGAGACCAGCACAGGTTCAGCAAGGACTGAAAGGTTATAGGCAAGGCAAAGCCACCATGGGTCTGAAAAAGGAACTGCTGCTCTTTAAGTAAACATCGTTAACTCTTAGACCTGTGCAAATGCATTAAAAATAGAAATTACTTCAGGAGAGACTGGGGAAAAAAATCCCAACTGAGAACAGCAAGAGGTCTTTGTGTACTTTGGATAAATTCATGATCTTTGGAGACTGTCACTGTGTACCAGATATATCATATTTCCTTATAACAAGTTCCTTGCTAATTTTGTCACATGGAATACTCTGCCGGATGGACCACTGTCCCACCCCTACCCAGCACTTCCCTCCATCTGATCAACACAGGAGAACTCTTTAAGGACATACTCTCTGGGAACTTGTTTGCTGGAAATCATGTGCCTATGGAAATAACGAAGGGTTCTTATTCATTATTTTTCACATTCTTGCTATTGCAAAGCACCTATGCCCTCACACCACTCAGGAAACAGAAATAGAACACAGACACTTCAGAGGCTTGTTTGCTTCCACATTTTCCATTTTTGCCAAAAGGGCTCCCGTGGGCATCATTGTGCCAACAGTGTGACTTCTCTCCTCACAGCTGCACAGGCCTTCCTTCTAGCCTTTCCCCAACCCCCTCCTAATTTACTCAGACGATGGCCACCATTGGGATACCTCCTTTGTCTGGCTGGGATGACAGATGGCAGAGCTTCCTATGGGACTGGCATTAATAGGACTCAGAGGAGTTCCCAAGACTGAATTGAGAAGCTATTCTTCTCTCCTCCTCTAGAGACTTAGTGCACTGTGATTTTAAATCCACCTGTGTACTCACCTTATAGGTAAAAGGGAAGAGGGGAGAGGCAATCATTATACAGTTGCTTTTAGCATTTATTTTAAGAGCGGAACAGTGGACTTGGGCTAATGAACCAATGTGACTTACTCACTAACCAGTCAACCCCTTTGTTAGTGTAGTCAAAATTCCAAAAAATATATATTTTCTCACACCCTTGAACAAAGATGATTTATTTTTCTAAACTGCAGCCAAGCTTATAAAATCAAAGTTCATACATGCTGCAGCACGCCATCTGTCAAGGGGGATCTAGATGAGCTAAACAGATGCAACAATTCAAGTAATTTCTGACATACATAAACAAAGCTAGCTTGGAATCAGTATTAAAAAAGACTCAAGTCCTAAATGCTTTAAAAATGTCTATGAGAACTCATCCATGTCCTAGAACAATCTCCACACACTGTGTTTCCCTGGAAGAGAGGATTTTCCATTCTTAGCCTTCTTGTGCCTGAGGACTGCAGACAGTAGGTAATGGCAGAGAACTCAGAATAATGAATAAATGGTAAGAGACCTCTCTCTTTCTCTGCCCCCTCAATGTTTTGGAACTAAATGGGAACACAAACTCTGGATAAATGAAAGGAAAAAATTCTAGTAAAAAAATGTGAAAGTTTATGGGCTGCTTACTACATGGCATAGAGTGCTCTAAGTGCCTTGTACATACTCATTAATTCTTAAAACAATCCTATGGAATAAGTAGCATTACTGCCCTCATTTAAGATACAAAAACTGAGTCTCTTGAATTTTAAAGAACTTGATGAGGGCCATACCACTGGTAAGTACAGAGCTAGAGACCATTGTGCTCCGCTGATTTAGAATGTACTGACTCTCTTCTCTAGATCCTAGGACTATTGGAGCTGCAAACAAGCTGGAAACATCTCAGACTCTGGGCAACCATTAGCTTTCCTTGACTAAGCCTTTCTAGAAACACAGCCTGATAAAGAAACAGAGGAAGCAATCTAGGGTCTGCAAGATCTCTTCTTATCCCTGGCTCTGGGTTCCTCTGTGGTCACCTGGACTAGCATCTTTCTGCAATCATGCTCCAACTTGAGGACTTTTCTGTTGGACCCTGCTCTGAACTTTCCAGCTCCTACAGGGGCTCTACTATGTGCCTTTCTCACTGGCTACCAATTTCCATTAAATTTTATTTATGCTCTTTGGCTTTTGATTTTTACAGTAGCATATGAAAATAATGAAAATTGATATAAGAGGAATTCTGCCCATAGCGAATGTTTCTTGGTCTCAGTGTTTCTCTGACAATGGTCCTTGGGTGCTTGTTCAAGTATCAGTTGGAGCATCTGAGAGAATGGTGGATTTCAGGCTCTGCCTCACACCTCAGGCATTGGATTCTGGGTGTACAGCTGGAGAATTTTTTGTTTTTTGGTTTTTTTTCAATAAGCTCTCTATGTGATTCACACACACACACACACACACACACACACTAAAACACACACACACACTACCTGTCTCTCTGGGAGATGAGTGTGGAGGAAGAGAGTGGGCAGAAATAAACTGTGCATGTGTGTGTGTGCGTGTGTGTGTGTGTAAATTATAATATTACATGTTATATATGTATTTACTTTCATTCTTACCAAATTGTCGTGTTACACACACACACACGCACACACACACTAAAACACACACACACACTAAAGTTGTAGACTCACTGATGGATACAAGGTTTCATACTAAATTACCTCAGTGGTGAGACTGCATTTTCTTACTAAGGAAAGCAGTAAGACCTTCATTAAAACAAAGTCTGTGGAGGACTTGGTCGACCAGTTAGCTTCTGCAGTTCACATGGAGATTCACAGTGTCCTTACTATTGAGAATATTAAAATATATAACAAAGTGCAATGTTGTGGAAATTTTATATAGGTTATTCCCCAGAAACAACTGTCTTATTTAGTGATGTAAAATAAAAGACCTTTCACAGAGGACTAGTTGCTAGCATAGAGTGAACTCAGGAAAATCTTCAACTGATTACAAGAAAAGAGGGAGCAGCAGAAACAGCAGGAAAGAGAGGAGGAAAACTCTGACTTTCTTCAGCCTCCAAGTGTGTAGCCCTCATCCCAAGAATTTTAATCCAGAACAAGCTACATTCATCACAAATTGGATTTAATTTGTTTATGGTGGAGCCCTTCACTCCAAAATGCTCACCCACTCTGTTTTATTTTGAATTTAAACTCCACAGGCATTCCCAGTAGATCCAAGGAACCACTATTTGCATGATGAGTTTCAGGGAAATAGTCTAACGTCATCTATGGGCCCTTGATCAGACCAACCAGGTCAGAACCATTGCGGCTGGAGAACAGCAATCCCTACATTTATAAAGTTCCTCCAGTTGATTTGGCAATCAGCAAACCCTGCACCAAGATTATAGAATATTCTCACCTTCTGGAAAATCTTACTAATGTACAGTCTCCAGTATAAAAATTGAGTCTTCCTATGCAATTTTTAGAAAATACTATTTGGTGGGACAAGAGTTTGAAGCCATGTATCTGCTTCTCTGTAAGTAACACAGTAAGCTTTATCCTAAAGCTGCATACATGGCCTCCTTCCAAAGTGCCACATACAATTTCTAGATGTAATTTTATATTCATTTTTAAATAAAGCATTCCAATTTGTGCAAACATTAAATACTACAAGCCTTGAATCTGCCCTTTCTGTAAATCATATCTATATAGCAAAGCCATGTAAAATAGCACTACTTTAAAAATTTAACAGCTTCATTTTTTTCAAACCAATGTATTCACCAATTCTTTTCTTTCTTTTCTCTTAACCCAATGTTCCTGCATGTAAGCAGTTCATTTTTATCAGGCATCCTCATAGTCAGAGACAATATTGGTGCAGCAGCAGCCTGGGACAAGGGCTCATAGCAAGAACAGATGGACCAGGCAAAAGCCTACCCAAAGGAATATGACAATGTCCTGTGTGTGACAGCTGTTTTAGAAGTCCAAGTGGGTAGCGTGCTTCAGAGATTAAGTGGGGACTCTGAAACCACATTATGTGACCTGAACTAAAATTGATTGATTTATCCACTGAATTTAATAGAAGGATATCATTCATTCTGAATAGGAAAAGATGCTTGCTGCATCTTCCCTATTCATGAGCTCATTCTCCAATTTGAGAAGGTTGCCTCATGCTCCAAGCATAAAACAGCCCCATATCTGGGAAAGCACAGGTTTTTTTCCCCCTGATACTCAGAGGCTTTCTGTACTTGGGCTATTTTTATTCAGCAGCACAGACGGTAGTATAAGCACAGATTTCTTCAGCAGTTTTTATTATAGCAGGTGTGGGATCCTAGGCTATTGTCCTTAAAACACACGTTCACTTCCTGAATTTGAACAGCTTGAGAACTAATGCCACTCTTTATCTGTGATCATTCAGCTGTCTACTTCTTGTTATAAGGGAAAAAATGGTACAAAACCTAACTCCAGGAAATCTTTTTTTAGATGAAAATGACTGAGATGTCATGAAAGACTATTATAATAAATCATATTTTAGTCATTTCAAAAGCAGGAAATATCTGAAAATGAAACAATCTGGGGCCCCACAAAAGAATCACTTGAGACAAACCTGTGCTTAGACACAGCAGTAGGTTTTACAAAATCAAACGATAAGTGGTCTACCTTATCATATAATATATCATATCAATGAGACTGATTGGTGCACTGAATACTATTGTCTTGATCCCAGCAGCAAAAAAAAAAAAAAAAAAGGAATAAAGTGGTTTAATGTTGAAAATATATACCAAACTGTGAAAAAGAACCACCCAGTGAGCAAGATCAAAGCAGAGCTGTACACGGCAGACGGCAGAAATGACTATCCATATTGAAGATTGGTTCTTCCCTCTTTGTTAATTATACAAGGGCTGATCAAACATTTTACTCCAGTCACACTGCTACTAATTTCCCTCAAAATATTCCCTCTGTGTTTGAGCTCACTTATCCCAACATCTTTGCCACTTTCTGGAGCAGTTCTGGAAGTTCTCTTCTGTGAGTTTCTTTATAAAGTGTGATAAAAATTCAGTGAGTGCTGCAGCCGCCATCCAGTGGAAGTCGCCCTTGGAAACCATTACGGCATGTTTTTCTCCATTTTATTTACAAGACCTGGTATCACGCGACTTCTGATTTCTTTCACAAGGTCAAAGTGATCATGAAAGGTAAACGTTTTGAATCAATTCTGTACATCAAGGCAGACCCGGCAGCATAACTAAGGACATGTAGGAGGACTTCTAGAACTGCCTCGGAAAGTAGCAACAATGATGAGGTGTGTTTGAGTGAGGGAGCTATTTTAATGCAGATTGTCAGCAATGACACTTTTACAGTAACACATTTTAAACACATTTAAATATTTACTGTATTTTTTTTCATGCCTCATATACAGGTATGCTAGACCTGCCACTGAAGGGGTCTGGTACTTCCCTGCTCTCCTTTATTTATTTAATCAGGCTACCTGCTACTTATCAGCAATGCAAGAAGAATGAAAATTTTCTCTTCTAAGAGAAGATCATATCATATCTAAGATATGATATGATATCATATATCATATCAATGAAGAGATGAAAAATTTCTCTTCTAAGTAAGGCGGTGAAGAAGCAGGTAAGCCTTAATCATTTTTCCCAACTACTTATCAGCAATGCAACATGAGAGTAGATGAAAAATTTCTCTTCTAAGTAAGGCGGTGAAGAAGCAGGTAAGCCTTAATCATTTTTCCCACTCTTTCCATTTCCATCTGCCTGCTAGATGCTAACACTGAAAATGCCAAAGCCACCAGTATCCTAGATCTCCCACTGATAGCATCACATTTCCACCCAACCTGGAACCATCTTGTATTGGTAAGTGAGGGAGAGATTAAATTAAATATATGCTTCTTAATGTTATAGTTTGCTCTCTTACAGCAAGCACTGCCTAGGAGACCATCAGCTGTGTTCCAAGTTATATACCACACCTGTTATGTGAATGCGATATTCTTCCTTAAAGATCTTCTGAAAGAAAGGGATCTTGAACTGCATGTGAGGAGTGTGCAGCCCAGGGAGGTTTACATCGACATCACCCATGAAGTGTGGGAATTCCCAGTCCTGTCAGAGAAAATCAATATAAAAACATATTTGTGATTTGTTCCTAAGTAGCAAAACACCCCAAATTGACTTTTTATAAGCACTTATTTTAAAATCATTTAAATGCAGACAGCTGTTGGGTGTATCAGTTTCATTCTGTGATGGTTATTTTATGTACTTTAGGTAGCAGTATGCTTTCAAAATCAAAATTAAGTCATAATTTAGATTTTTCTCTTTAATGTGGTAATAAGAGACTAGCACAGAAATTATTTGTATCTATGCATGTTCATCTCTTTCATTTTGGAGAATTTTTTAGAAGATGGAAGATGTGTATTTAATAAATTTGGAACAAATTTACTATATTTTGCTTCACTACTTTAAAAAATATGAACTCTATAATAGCATCTATTATATAAGAATACAGAGGTTTTGATTAATTTCACCAAGTCCTTCAACTCACACCCAGGGACTTTTATTAATCATCTCTGCTATACGCTGTTATAGAGTGCACAAATGCCAAAGACTTTTATTCTGTTCTTTTGCTATTCAGATTGATTTGAGCCAAAAGATGGAGAAGTTGACATGACAGCATGAGAAACCCACAGTGAATTAATTTCCTAGTTGCCATTAGTTTTTTCCTTGTAGTCAAGGCAAAACTGGGCAGGATTATTCTCTCTCTTGGAAGAAATGGAAATAGGTGAATAAGAGGTCAGGTTTAGGTGTCTCATCTGAGAATGATTTTTAGCTAGAGGCATCAAATCCGAGGTCCTAATTAGCACAAGAAGAAAGACTACTAATTTGAAGAGACATTTGAAATGGACAATGGACAGCAGTATGGTGAAAAAATAAGAACCAAGACCTGTCATGGAAAGGTTACAAGATCCCAATGATGAATGTAACAGTATTGTTTGCTTTAAATGTACCAATAAACTTAACAGGAAAAATACACTTTATATATAATTTCACATTTAATACATAAATTACCACTAAATGATCAGCCCTATATTAGGTTAATATTTTTAGCCAGCTTGAATGTAAAACCATCATGAACAGAATATTAGTTACTTTCAATATATCAATTCAACATAAACAGTTAAATATATCCAAGGCTTCTACAAATGCAGCTGATGGAGATTGCTAACGACACTTTGCCAGGGTGTTTTAGGGGTGTTGGTGTCCACTCCAACCTGCTAAGTATTCTAGATAAGAGAGACAGAGCCCCAAAGAGGGGACAGTGTATGGTCACAGAGACCAGCAGAGCCTTCAGTGTCTATCAGCTTTCTGATCTATGGGCCATTTCCAGCTTCTGATAGGAATTAAATGAACCAAATGAAAAATGCAAAGATGTGGCATCATCCTTTTATCAATGTGTACAGAAATCTCCTGTTGTTCTCACTTCCCCTGTCTTGTAGGTATCAGCAGCAAATCGATGTGCAATTTGGGAATTTTCAAAAACCCAAACCATGAGGTATGAATGAGTATTTTGATCAGTAATATTAGTAGAAACAGGATTGGTAATAACACCTGTAATCTACAGGTGAGGTTGAAATATAGCATCTACTTTTTTTCATGCACTGATACGATTTTTGTTCTTTTTATATTATTTGGAAAACTCTTGCAAAGAAAACTAACAGTGAATTTAATCTTTTGTTAAAATGTAATTGATGAAACAGTGTGCTTGGTAAATAAAATGACTTCAGTGGTACCTTGGTTCACTAACTCAATTATCTCCACTATTCTGGTCGCAAACTGGACTGGAACTGGACAAGAACTGAATGAAATTTCCCCATAAGGTCAACACTAAACCTAACCATTGAATTCAATTCGGTTCTTATCCAACTCTGTTTGCAACCATAATCTTGGAAAGAATCAAGTTCGTGGACAGAGGTTCCACTGTAATACCACAGTATCTTTCACTTTCCCTGGATCGGTGTGACACAAGCATTACCAATAGAGTTGCTCTCCTTTTATTTCTTGGTTTAAGGAAGAGATTGTTTCTGGGTAGTAATTGGGCCATTTTTTTCACAACTGTCTTCTTTTTTGGAAAGGCAATTTTTGAGTGTTCCTATTTAATTCTTTCTTCCATGAAATGAAAGTTTTCTACTCGGTGTGAAATTGGTTTTAGTTTGAAAATAATCTCTAAAGATTTCTTGTTGACTGTGATCAAAACCCAGTTTTCTAAAAAATAGTTTCTAAATTATTTTTCACCTGTAAAGAAACATGAGTTGAGAAAATTGGGAGTGGAGGGGTGAGAAGGAAGAGATAGTCTTGGTGTTTCTCTGGAGGCTTAACTTTCTTTTAAGTAGAGATCAGAGAAGGGAATTGGTGGCAGGGCATAAAAGCGTGAAATGTGAAAGAACAGATGGTACCACATAAGAAAAACATTTTAGGAGAATGAAAAAGAGATGATGTCTCATTCATAAAGTCTCACAGACCCACCCCTATTATAGTCATTATGTGCTGTTTTCAAACTCTTTAAGTCAATCTCTGAACTCCCTTCCTACATACTCTCTCACAAATAGCCAGTTTTTTTACTCCAATTCCTACTCTATATACCTTTTTAGATTCATTTTTCTTAGCTCAATACAAACTCTGGCCTCACTTGACTTGGAATGGAAAGGGAATAATATCTGCTACCATTTGGCAGGACATTTTGAGCTCATCTTGGTGAAAAATGGAGGCCAGTGAAAGCTCAGGCATTTGTTTAAAGAAAGTAGAAAGAGAAGGGAGGATGACATTTTGAATCTCTCAGCTTCAGTCTCTTCACCTATAAATTAGTATCGAATACATCAACCTCACAGGCTCGTTGGGAGGCTGAGATGATGCCTGGACTGCAATCAACACATTGGTAGAGACAGAGGGAAGAGTCACGGAAATGGCCAATAAGCAAGGTTGATTTCCTAGCAAGATTCCAAGGTCAGGTTTATTCTGAGAAGGAGGAAGAGGGAGCTGATAAATCTGTCTTCCAAGTCAGTCACATATTGGTTCTTTCAAGATCGAGGTAATAAAGAAAGAAAGGCATCTTCTCCTTTCTGCCTTCATCTATTGTACACCACCCACCATTGACATTGAGTCAGAGTTGAGTTTTCCCAGAAGCCCCTTGGGCCCAGATCTTAGCAGCTGTATTTCTCTTTCTAGCATAGACAATGGCCTCACTACTGGTTCCTCCCTTGTGCCATATGAGTCATACTGTGGTGACCTCTAGAGATAATGGTAAGATTCACTAATGGCACAGAGAAGGGACACATTGTTACTATATGTGTAGAAGGATGAGATAGAAACATGGGCAGCCAAAGATAAAGGACATCCATGGACACTTTCAAAGTTCTAATATCATTGTAGGCTGTATGAATACATATATGACTATATATGTACACACACCATACACAAACGATCCTGAAATCTTGCTATCATTGACTCATTTTTCCCAGTTTTATGGAGGTGGAGTGGATGAATAAAAACTTTATGCACTTAACAAAAGTCACAAAGTAATGTTCTGATAAATGTATATGCTATGAAATGATGATCACAATTCACATATCCATTTATAGGTGGGAAAATTTGCCTCAGAGCAGTTAAGTCACTTGTCTATAGTGGCAAAGGGGCCCTGCAGCAGAGCCCAGTTTTTATCTGGCTCCAAATAACGCATTTTCTGCTAGGACAGGCTGTCTCTAACCATGAAAAGTCACATTACTTCCTCTTTTAAATTTAGAACTGGAATTATTTTTACTTACTTTATGTGTTCTAGTTGAAAAACACCTGTTAGTCTCTTACTAAGAGCCAATGCAATGAGAGCTTTAAACCATTTTTTTTTCCTTAGAGGACTTTCCTTTGATTCATGTGAACCTAATGTGAACAAGAAGATCAATTATAATTCTTTCCCTGTGAGACAACTGTCCCAGGCATTGCTGGCATCTAATTAGGCTGTGATGAGCAGAATGATTTGACTAATGGGTGACTGACAGTAAACACCAAGATGACCTTGGCATCGTGACTACGGGGGCATAGTCAGCTTCACACATGCATTCTACACAAATGTTGTGAGAGTCGTGACTTTCCTTCAGTGCAAATGTAAAAAATATGTACCGAATGTAAGATAAAGAGTATTTAATTAGAAGAATGACAAGGAAAAATGCAGTTGGCCTCTAAGCCCAAGACAGACAGACACATCCTGGAGTAAAATAATATGAAATTTTTATTTATTTTATTCTTCATGAAATGTTATCAGTGTTTTGTAATTCAAAGCTTTCTCACCCCTCACTGCTAGTAAATCTAGCAATAACTGCAAAGGCCTATCAGATTTGTGGCTCACTAATGTGAGAATTATTTAGGCACTTGGTATTACACTATTTCAGTCCTCATTAGCTCATAATGACACCTACAGTATTAATAGACTTCCAACTTTGCATATGCTTCATATATGAAAAACAACTAATCTTCATTCAGAAGACCATATATCCCATATAAAAAATAAGCACTGCCACGATATATGTCTAATCATATTTCTCACATACTATGGCTTACTTCTGCTTGTAGCAATAACAGTCAGTTACTGATCCCTATTATTCACGGGCCACTTTTGGACAGAATTTCAGAACATGTCAGTATTTAAGCCATACATCCTGGTCTCTCATCATTTCCTAATGCTTTTTCTTTGAGATCCATGCCTTGGGGTGAAGCAAAAGAATTTCATACTATTTAGGGGAATTCAAGCTTGAAATAAACACTACTTTGAATTCACTGACTAGCATTCAATTTCCCAAATCTAATGAAGATACCTACTTTCTATTTAGGGAAATATTTGAGACTAAAAAAAGAGTAAGAATACTGATGACTCTATCCTGCAAAACTAAAGCCATGCAATGTCAGAACAAAAGTTGTACATTTTGTGATAAAGATAAGCCACCCAGATTTTAAGAAAATTAAAAGACAGTAGATTAGATTTTACTGAGAAGTTGATAATCCTTTAAAACACAATTGACAATAGAGTCTTAAATGTTACTATGAAATATCAATAGTTTTTTCAGGGTAAAGATTTATATATCTCCTTTATATGGGCATTGGTTATTAAACTTCAAATGATTTCAAAGGTCATCTTTATAGATACAATTCTTTTTTTTGTTGATTTCTACTCACCCATATTTCAGAATTGAATTTATTTCCATGAATATCAGAACATGATTCCACCAAACATTTCTCCAGCTTGTAAAGTGTCCTTTGTTTTTTTGTGTGTGTATGTGTTTAGCAGTGTCCTAGCAATGGGATTTTAAATGACAGTAAGCAGTGGTGGCCTGAAGATTGTACTTTGTTTTGGGTGATACTTTTGTTTCTTATTAAGAAACTTGAATGCCTGAATTCTTTTAACAAACCTGTGCTTCTTCTAATTGGCAAAATTACCATAGTATCACTTGGCTGAACTAATCCTTGGAACCCTTGACATAAAGCAGGTTTTGCTTATTTGTTTATTGTCTGCCCCTCCTCCACCAGAATGTAAGTTCTGGGGAGCTCAGAAAAGAGAATATTTTTTTTTCTGTTTCACTCATGGGTGTGTCATTCCCCATACTAGATAGGGCTGAATAGTAAGAACTCAAATATTTACCAACTTGATGAATTGAGTGCTCTGAAAATTAAAGACTTACGGTAATTTTGTTTGTTTGTTTGCTTCATAGAAATGAAACCACAAGATGGATTGAGGTAAAAAAGAAAGCTCACAATAAATGTTTTGTACATAAACATTATGCACCTCTCTGAGAGTGATTACCTCTGAAATACTTATTTTTTTTCTTATTAACTAGGTGTACCGGAATCATGCAGAGTTACAAAAGCTTGATCCATTTAACAAAGATCAGAAAGGAAAGGAGAGAATGGCTAAGTAGAGAAAGAGGGTGGAGGTGAAGCGTAAATACTGTGAGATGAGGTAATAAATGTTTGGGGAGTTGATTAAAAAAGAACATTGAGAAGATCAAAGATACTCTTTTAGGCACCATGTAAATTAAAAGCAAGGAAGCTCATGAGACAAATCTAGCCAATTCAGAGAAGAAAGAATGAGAACAGAAGCTAGTCAGTGACTTAAAAAAGTGGAGTGGTCATTTGCTCTAGTGGGAGACAGAAGCCGGGATGTTTTCAGGGTCAAATTCATGACGCACCCTGCAGTAAACACAAAGAATGTCCAAAAGAGTCACTTCTTAGATGCCCTTTGGTACCAACTATTTTCTCACATGCTGTACTCTAATTTTCTCTTAATAGTCACTGTTGTTTTTCCCTTAAAGGACAAATGCATGCCATAATCTTTGGAGTTTCCTCTTAGAGGCCCATATGATACTTAAAAGATGTAAAACCCTTGGGGAAAAAGTCTTGGCTTCCTGATGAAGTAGGGTTTTGTTAACTGGTAGAAATGGCAGACCTCATTCATCACTAAAACAAATCTAATTCAAACTGTAAACTCTTACTTAAAATATTTTAAGGAACCTGATCTCTCCCTCTTTCGCTCTCCCTCTGTCTCTCTCTGTGTGTGTGTCTCTCTCTCTCTCCCTCTCCCTCTTCTTCTTTTTCTGCTTGCAGTACTAGGGGTTGAACTAGAAGTAGAAAACCACATTGATCTGCAATACGTCTTTTTTATATTTTATTTTAGGTCCTACTAAGTTTCCCAGGTTGGCCTTGAACTTGCAATCCTTCTGCCTTGGCTTCCTAAGTAGGTAGGATTACAGGTATGCACCAGCTACTGCACCTAACATGTTTCTGTGTATTCTCAAATACCAATTAACTTTCAAAATTTTTGTTGGCTGAACAATCTAGTTTATCGTAAGAGTCTATTTTGTAGCATCGCTTAATGTACTTTTAAAATCAACGTTTCTTCTTAGAAAAGCTATCATAAATTTTCCATAATTCCGAAGACAACATACATCAGTGAGAAATATGTATTAGTTTAGTACCTATAGAAACAACAAATAAGTCAAACCCAGAGAAGATCTAAAAAGTAGATATAGATCTATTATTTTTAATAAAGCTTGCCTTAAGGCTTTGGCAAAATAGCTGTAGGTTTTTAAAACAAACTTCATTGCATCAAGACACCTTGAGAACTTCATTCCTTTAAATGCCAAGATGAAAACACGTCTGGTGAAATGCACTGAGCCTCATTTACAGATGTCCTGACCTGGCAGATTGATGTGATGAAGGACAAAATAAAAGTCAGACTTATAAGTGTTTACAACTAATGGAAATGCATCATGTGGCATCTAGGAATAATGGAAAATCAATACTCCTCACTAGGGCAATCCAGCTCCCCTGCACACAGAGAAAGGTGCTTAACATCTTAAAGGTTCCTATGAAAGGAAAAGACAGCAAACCATTTGCTATGAAGAGTTGCTGATGGCTAAAGTTAGCATGAAGTCTAAACAATCAATAATGGGTAATTCAGATAGTCTTCCATCAGTTATCCAACAACTGGATCAACTGAGCACTTCTTCAGAAGAATAAATGTTAACTATATAATAAATTGGCTTGTTCTACTCAATAGGGAATATTTCTTATAAGGGAAAAGTGAAATCTAGGGAGAAAAGCATTATACAGCACTCTTTTGTGTTATTTTTTAGATCCTGACTTCAGTACCAAAGCACTCTTCCCTGCTTATTCTGGGATTTATTATATTTTCAGGTTTGCTACAAAAACGTTACTGCTTGGATATCTGTTCTAGCCCTACACATGCTGCCAGCAATGGTCACATTCAATTGTCTGAATGAGTAATTTCTTCTATAGACTATATAGGAAGATTAATTGCACACTGTCAAAAGAGTAGATATTATTTTCCTTGGTAAAATTTATATTTAATATTGAGGTAATTTTTCTCTGTGAACAAATAATGATAGTGGAGGTCAGAGGGAATGTATGATTCAATTCAAAAATATTCATCTCACAAACAATGGAAAGGGGATGAAGTTGATCTAAATGTAGGGTGGGTGGTAGAGATAAATGACCTCTAAGTTTTCTTACAGTGGTTTAATCTCTGTGATTATGTCTTTTTCAGGATTAGTCCACGGAGCACATATTGTAGCTGGGGGCATAGATCAGCTTATTACAAATGGCAATATAATATGATGTCAAATAATGGTAATTGTTATAAAGGAAAGCAGAGTGAGGAGACAGAAAGTAGTGAGTAGGACGTGGATGCCATCTTAATTGGTCAAAAGTAAATACCTCTATAGGTGGAGTATAGATTCGTATCCAAAAACCCTATAGAAGCCATATCACAAAGCTCTATAAAGCCTAGAATAGTATCACCTAGAATGGAAAGAAAAGACAAATGTCATGAGCAGGAACTGAGATGGTCGGGTTCAAGATGCAGTAGGGTTAGAATGGTTATGGCACTGTGTGTGATGTGGATGGACAGTGGTGGGCTGGTTTTACAAAGAATAAAGTCCAATTAGGTTGCCACTGTACTAGTGAAGATACAAAATGATGGTGGTTTAAACAAGGGCATCCAGATGGTCAGATCAAGACGTATTTTGAAGCTATTGCCAACTGAATTTCTAAATGGCTAAAGCAACTGGTAAATGGTAATAGCATTTACCAATAAGGAGGTCATTGGAAAACTGAACAACGCACTAGTAGAAGATACGGAAGTGGTAAGAAATCCAGAGAGCTGTTCAGAACACACTAATGTGGAAAAGTTCATTAGCTATCCGCTATGGTTTGAATATCTTCTCCAAAATGCATGGAAATTTAATCGTCACTGTAACAGAATGAAAGGAAGGGGCCATTAAGAAATGATGAATGGGTTAACGCCTTTACTGTGTGCTCGCTTACCCTCTCCTGTATTATGGTGAATCACAGGACTCTTACCAAGGGCCAGCTCTTGGACTTCCCAGATTCCAAAACATGGGCCAAGTAAACTTCTATTGTTTATAAATTACCCAGTATGTTGTATTCAGATATAGCAGCAGGAAGGGACTGAGACAACACACAAGCTGAAGTATTATATAGGTAGCAGGAACATCAGGGAAGAGGCTCAAGCTGGAGATACAATGGACCCTTGACTTACAAACAATGTACTCACAAGGGCTGGTTGTAACTCAAGTTGGTTGTAAGTTAAGGCTCTTTTTTTCCCCATACAAAATAATGGAAACACCCATCATACATTCCGAACCTCCCAAAGCAGCCCTTAACTAACCTTTTCATAATAAAAGAGGGTTGTATAATGTGCATAATTTATCAGAAACACCAATAATTTTCCTACTATGTTCACCAGAAAGTTATAAAACATGCCTTGCTTGCCAGAAACAAAAATCATACTCTACTCACCATTCAGGTTGACATCTTTGTCTTGAAGGAAGGGAGGATGAAATGAAAGGTGGTTACTGTTTGGAAGGAGTCTTCTTCCATAAGAACATCAAGAATCTGACTCTCTGGTGGCCTTTCTCTCCTGTAGCCCCCTAGGAACTGCTTCTGGTTCACTAGGTCCTAACCTTTTCAGAAGTAAAAGCTGGCCTAAGCTTGTCTGTTTCCGTCTTTTCTTTAACATTGCTCTGTTGTATCACATGACAATGCCATTAAGCAAGTGAATGCAACAACTGGCTTTTTCTATGCCTAGGTGGGTCTTCTCGACCAGTGCTTATAGCTCTATCCAAAGTTTTAGGGTTTCCTTTATTTGAAAAGAAGAACTTGGCTGCCCTGATTGTTGATGCTCCCCCTTTTCAGAAGTCTCCTTGCCTGCCATTCTCTGTTGCTCAGCCAGAGATTGCTGAAGTTCCTCTGTAGACAGTTCCTCTGAATGTTCCTCCATCATTTCCTCAATATCACCACTATCTAACTGCAAGCCTATGGACTCTGCTATAGCAACAATGTCAATAAACCACAGGGTCAAATGAAGGTTCAGGCTCCTCTACACAGCCTTCCAAGTCTCTCTCCTGTATTATTTTAGGTCACACTTTCTTTCAGGCAGATCTGTGTCCTTAGAGAGACATTGGCCCAGGATTTCTCAATTAACCCCACACAGGAGAGGATGTTGTAGTATTCCTTCTCTTTAGGGGTTGAATCTGTATCTGAGACCATCTGGAAGCACTTCAGGAATGGTTCCTTTGGTGTATAGCTTCTTAAAGTTAGGTATAACCTTCTGGTCCACAGGCTATAGAGGTATTAGGTGGGAAGAATTGACTGAGAGCCATGGAAATATTTTAGCCGATTTTTCCTTCAAATCTGGTGGGTAAGCAGGAGCATTGTCCATGACGAGGAGATCCTTGAGTGGTAAACCTTTGTTCTCTAGATATCTCTTAGCAGTAGAATAGAATGCCTCTGTGATCCACTCAAGAAAAAAATACTCATATTTCCCAGGCTTTTGCATTAGATCTCCACATGAACCCTGGGCTATTCTCATGGCTTTATGTTTTCTGAACACTCTAGGGGTCTCAGAGTGGTAAACCAAGAGTCTTAATCTTGAGGTCACACTCTCACTGGCGCACAGCAATACAGTTAGCCTATTTTTCATAGGCTGTGGTGTAGCATTTTCTTCTTTTCCTGGGTAATTTATGTTCTCCTGGGCATTTTCTTCCAGAAAAGGCTGGTTTCATCACAGTTGAAAACTTGATGAGAGCTAAAGCCATGTCCCTGTGTCATCATTTCAAAGCAGTGTATGTATATAATTTTCAGCAGCCCTTTTACCAGCACTGGCTCTTTCACCATGCCTCATTATGCTATGAACCTCAGTTCTCACTTTAAAATTGTGAGACCACACCTTACTGGCATGAAATGTTTCACCATTCTCACTTGTTGATGGATTATTCTTTATGAGACCCGCATTTATAGCCCCAGCTGTTTTATAAATTATAGACTCAGACTATAACCTGTCACCTGTCTTTCATTTGTACACACTAACAGTCTTTCTACCTAGTCTAACACAGTAGATCATGACTTACTAATTTGAGTAACACCTTGAGCAACAACACTTGCTTTCTTTACCTTTTCTTTCTTCCTTAGTTTCTTTTCTAGGTTGTTTTGGAGCCATTCTGACAGCATAGTGATTATATAGAGCACTGACTGAAATTACATCCACAAACACATCTGAGCTTAGACTGACACTTCTGTATGCTAACACACACTTTTCCGGCATCACGATTCTTTGTTTACAACTGTACAAGCAGATGGCTTTCAGGTCATAATTTAAGACTTTGGTCATAAGTTAAAACTAACATTCTGGTCATAACCCAAGTTGTTTGTATGTGAGGCCAGTCGTGACTCGAGGGTCCACTGTATATAGATGTGCAGTCACTGATGTATCTATTAATGCAAGCAATGCAATTGGATAAAATCACCTACAAAGGGAGTAGAGAAAGCCACAGGAAGGACAGTGACTGAGCAATGAGTCACGGCAACACTTTTAATTTGGAAGAGAAGCCATATTGGAATGGATAACAATTGTTTTGGACAAGATCTTAAAAGCACAAGAAAAAAAAGAAGACAGAGAAATGAGATTAAAAGTTAAAAAGCTTCTGCACAGCAAAGGAAACAATCATCAGAGTGAAGAGAAAACCTCAAGATTGGGGAAAATATTTTCAAATTACGTATTTCACAAAGGGTTAATATCCATACTGCATAAAGGAACGCTTACAAACTCATTTGCAATAAAATAACTTTATTTAAAAATGATCAATAGATCTAAAATAAACATGTCTCTGAAACAGGCAAATGGCCAACAAGTATATGAAGAAATACTCAATATAACTAATCTTCAGGGAAATGCATATCAAAACCATAATGAGATAGCATCTTACTCCAGTAAAGAATGCCTATTGTCAAAAAGAGAAAAGATAAGTGCTAGGAAAGATATAGAGAAAAGGGAACCCTTGCATGCTGTTGATAGGAGTGTAAATTATGATAGTTATTACAGAAAACAGTACGAAGGCTCTTCACAAAAACTAAAAATAGAACTGCCATATAATTCAGAAATCTCACTCCTGGGTTATATGGAAAGGAAATTAAATCAGTGTGTTGAAGAGACATGTGCATGCCCACATTTATTTCAGTACTACTTAAAATAGGCAAGGAATGGAAACAACCTAAGTGTCCTTCAATAGATGAAACTGATAGAGATATGGTACATATAACTAATGGAATATTATTCAGCCATGCCAGAGAATTAAATCTTGGATTTTGTGACAATATGGATAAAACCTGAGATAAATGAAGAAGCCAAGCAGAGAAAGACAAATGTTACATGATCTCACTCACAGGTGTACTCTAGAAATGTTGATATTCTAAAATGTTGATGTTGTAATCTAGAAATGTTGAGTAAAATGTCAATTGCCAGATCTAGGAAAAGAAGTGTGTGTGTGGTGGGAAGAATAATCAATGGGTACTAAGTTACAGTTATACAGGAATAAAACTGCATGATGGAGTGACTGTAGATAGTTTTTGTTTACTGTATAACTCAAAAAGCTAGAAGAAAAGATTTTAAAAGTTTTTACCATTAAAAAGTGATGTGTCTGAGAAATATTAAATCTGATTACACAATATTTATATGTACTGAAATATCATCTGATCATTCATTAAATCTACACAAATTTTTGCATTGTTATGAGTGAAGGTAAATTTAATTTAAAGAAAATAATGAATATTGAGAAAATAAAAGAGCAATAAATACAGAAGTCTTATGAGGAGCTTTGTTGTTAGTGCCAACAAGGTAAAGAGGCAGTAATCGGAATTAGGATGATTTCAAATAATTTTGTTAGCATAAAGTAAAATGAGTTTTTCTCACCTAGGGGACTCTGAAACCCATGGTTTCCTTTTCATTGTTCTTAGTAGATTTTGTAATGACTAATGTTAAGAGCTGGCGTGGATGAGTATGGATATAGTGGTTAATTAGAGCTAAGGTCCGTTTTGATTGGACACTGTCCATTCTTACTGATCAGTGCTACTGCTGTTCCAGTAGTAAACTATTCTGACTAGCACTCTTTGTGAAGAAAAAGGGCCGTTTTTATTTTAAAACAAACAAGCAAACAAAAAAACTAGGCTAATGTCTTGGATGCAGTTGGCTTTTCAAAACACTTCTCTGTACCCAGTGTGGTTTCCTTCTGTTTTCATCTTTCTCAGTAAAGACTCTGAGTTCCAGAACAACACCAGAGCCTCTGCTTCTGACCCCATGGGCAACCTGATAATAAGATAACAAAAATGAAAACCTTTTGAGCAATGGATTTGAACTGTCTGATTTTTCCATGACTATCTTCAGTGAGTTTTAGGTCAAGAGTGTTCATTCTCTGAGCTCTAGAGAAAAATTATCCATCCTAAAGTAACACTGCAAAGACTGAGAAAAGAAGATATATTGGGGCAGGTTAGAGGAACAGAAAGAATAAACTCACTTTGTTGCTTCAGAATTATACCCTCAGTGGATTGAAAAAAATTCTGAAACTATTGTTAGTTCAGAGGTCAGTGGCCAAGAAAACTTTAACATACATTGCTTTCCTTGTTGGGCACTTATGGGAGGAATACTCTATCACCTTCAGAGTACCTTGGAAAACAAATCTACATTCTGGGATAAAGAACCTTATTTAGGCAAGTTAGCAATTGTGTATCTTTATACTGACATGATCCATTCAGAAAACCCCACTGTGGCTCTAGCACCCTAGTTTTACAGGGTCTACATAGCTCTACTTGAGTGAATACAAAGTCTACATTTCTGAAAGTCCTCAAGATTACACTCAAGTTCCCCACGGGATGGTATCATACTATTATTGAATTGATCCAACAGTTATTAAATGCTTGTTAGAAGAAAACATATTCTAAGTATAAAATAATATGAATAAAGAATATACTAAGCTTTTACTTTAAAGTTATAGATAATAATCATCAGTGAGATAACAGGAATATTTCCATTGTGCCCAACAAATTACTGGTATGGAAGAGACCAGATGAAACTCATTCAGTAGTCCCTGAGCTGTATACTATTATTTCTCCACTCATGTAACAGAATTCTTCACAAAACCTTTTTTTAGGAGATCTATATTTTCATGTTCCATTAAAACTAATGAAACAAACAGTTGCCATGAACTTGCTCTGTGCCAGGGATTTGAAACACTATAAACCACATGCAAATATATACATTAATATCTATTATATATATTATACATAGCAGTTTGGATACATTTCCTCATTTTAATATGAGAGTAAACTGAGATCAGGTCATCTGCCCAGGGCTGCACAACTGGTGGCAAAGCGATTTCCTCCCAGGGTAGGCTAACTGCAAAATAATTTTTACGCATCATATCAGCTTTCTTATGACTTTTTTTCCCTATGAAGCTTAATGTTGCAATTATCCAGCAACCTAAAAACCAAATGTCAAGCTAATGTGCACTTCTGTTTGGTACTAAATAATGAAAGTGGTATATTGGAACTTACCTTGAAATAATGTTTTACCTGAATAATTTTGCCTCCTGGAGCAAATTTTGCATCCATGTAAAGGATGGGTCTATGATGTTTATCCTGCAAGTCACTGAAAAAGCCTGCAAAATATTCAAGCTGAGGTGTGCATTTAATTCTAGGTAGCTTTTACTACCAATGCATAAATTTTTCTCTAAACTTAGGATATTTCTAGGAATAGATATGCTTTCCCTAATATCTTTACACTTCTGTTTTCTCATTTGAGAACATTTTTCATTATACTCAGGCTCTCTGAGTCCTATATCACTGCATGGGGAGACAGAATGGAGTTGGGATGATTTAGGACACGGTAATGATAGCTATCAAAATAAGCAACTTGCCAAAAAGACATTTCTTATATTTCTTTGAAACTTATGGAATAGTAAAATTTGTGCTCCTAACATAATGTGGCTGTGCATACTCTTATATATGTGACTAGAGGAAGAGCAACAACACACAAAACAACCACAAGGGTATATTTTAATATATAAAAACATACATTATAT
>NW_022900927.1:9727368-9733836 GCF_012274545.1 Fukomys damarensis
ATATATATATATATATAATATGTTAGACTACTATGTATATATGCAGAGCAGTCTAACAAGTTTTTTTTAGGCAGGATCTCACTATGTAGCTGAGACTGACCTGGAACTCACTATATAGCCCAGGCTGGTCTCAGATTCACAGCAATCCTCTTGCCTCAGCCTCTCGAATGCTGGGATCACAGGCATGCACCACCATGCATGGCCCAATGAGTTATTTTATCTTAGGTCTTGTTCTGTATGTTAATGAAATGTTTAAATTATTGTGTTTTAAGGAGGCCCTTGCTTTAAAGATTAGTCGTTCTTCTTCATAACTATGGTTAGGAGATGAGACAATATTTATAAAGTTACTAAACATTTATTCAACATCGTTCTTTACATTTGATTTTAAATATAATGATCAGTATGAGCAATATTATAAAGTACACCTGTAAAGTTATTATGAGGTTGAAGCTTCCTAACGTGTCTCTGAAATATATTAGATTTCTAATGAAACGTGTCATATTTAGAAGTTTCTACAACCAATATCCTTAGGTATATGTGAAAACAAAATAACAATGGACATTGAGAAGTGGAAAAAAGTTATCTGAAAATAATTTCATGCTACCTCAGGATAACAGCTCATAGAATTTTTACTCATAAAAATTGGTATGCTTGTGGTTCTGAAAATTGACTTAATGCACAGAAGAGTTATATGGAAATGATATTAAAAACTAAAAATAAACATCAAAATTTGCCTTTGAGTCATAGGGTGTATTTGGCGAGCCATAGGTAAATGTGAAATTATCGTATGTGCCAGTTGCCCTAGGCTTTATTTTATGGATATGCGCAATATTATACACATAAATCAATTAATGGTATGTTTTTCTAGGTAAATCCAGGTGCACTTGATTCACTGCCTCTCAATAGCAGAGCAGTTGGCAAATCAGCATCATTATGAAATTGTTATGGTGATAGACTATATCCAGAAATTAATTTTCTGAGAAAGGTTCCAAACTGTCTACAACTACCTGATTTGCTGGCTGGCCCTCACTCATAATTGCTAACTCAGACAGTCTTGGACTTTTGCTATTACATTTATCCTTAAATGATAAATCCACTGTGAAAAGTACAACCATCACCTACTCATGTATCTCCTTTTCAATTAGCCTTAAGTAAAAGTAGGGCCTTCGCTCAGTCTCTTATTTGGGAACAATAAGGGGGCAGAATGATTAGTTGTTTTAATGCAAACACCTGCATTAAAACATTAGTTAGCTCAGATTCAGTGAAACATCTCTTCATTGTATTTGCTGATCCCTAATTGCAAACAATATGAAAGAGCAAATGATCAGAATTAACAGTTTTCTATATTTCCTCTCCAAGTCAATGGTCTATGATTTAGCATGCTCTCAGTGACAATCACAGAGGGTGATCAATCGGTTACTCGCCTTATAATCCCAAAAAAAGAGATGCCCTTTACATGACAGGAAATAAATTTCCCCTTTTAATATTAAAAAAGTTCTACTTGACACACCTGCAGCTGGACACTGTAATCGATACAGTCAAGATGACAGCCAGCGCACTGTGAGCTCCTATGTGAAGTTCCGCAGCAAACACAACCCTTTACAAACCCTTCCTTGTTTTCTCCTTAAAATAGCCTAATGGGAGAGGTTGTATTTCACCCATTTTGAAGTTGTGGACACTGAGGTTCAGAGAAGATACCTGATTTGCCCATGTAATTCAGCTAGTTAGTAGAAGAGTAGGGAAAACCTTGGCCTGTCCAGTCTCATTCAAGTGGTTTATTTTTATATTGTATTGAGGATGGTGAGCTCTTTTGCTTGTCCTGGTTCCAAATGACCTTAGATAACTGTCTTGGTTTAACCCTTGTTTCTTTTGTCTCTCACTGAGCCCTAAAGCACCTGCTGAATTGTGTAGAGATGCTTTTCACAACTGTGGAGAAGAAAAGCCTTCAGAATGCCTCTCTGTTTGATTGCTTGTTTCTTCTTCCTGCTCCAAACTAGCTTTGATTTCCACAGCTATTTTCTTGCACATAAGTTTATCATGCTTCTACCACCATCACCTCTAAGTTAATATCTGTTTTGCTATCCTAGCTAACAGCTGATCTATTTGCTTATATAAACATTATTTTGTCTTACATTTGTGCTCTTGTCATATGTTTGCTAAGTATCTGTATGCTCAATAGTTGTTGGTGTCACTCGTTATTCGAAGTATTGAAAAGGACCCAGGTATAGATGGTGCTAGGCTCTGTCTTAGAGTCGGAGCATAGTATAAATTTAAAAATAAATAATTTATTAAAACAATGTTTGTTGGGGAGAATATAAACCAGAACAACAGGCTGGCAGAAGCTACTGTAGTGAGGTTTAGAAAGCATCTCTTTGAGGCAGAACCTTTGCAGGGAATGGTACAGACAGTCCTGTGACATGTGCTATGGATGTTACAAGGACCCAAACAGAGTCACAGAGTAGTCTCAAGTCTATTAAGAGTCAAATGAATGTCACAAAGGAAATAAACAAGGGGCTGAGAAAAAAAAATAACAAAGAGAGCACTTGACAGCCACTAGGGTTGCAAGGCCCCCTGAGCTGAAAACTGAGACTATGAATGACTCAGACTTATAGGAAAAGCAGAGTATACTGAGAAAAGCAAGTGCTCAATTATCTACATATGCTAGGTATTCTCTGAGATCCTAGGAATACAATCACAAACAAAAATTTTGTGCATCCTGACTTCTTGGAGCTTACAGTTGAGTATGGAGAGTTGAACATTAATCAAATAATGACAGGAATGGACTTTAGCTATTTCTGATTTAACTCAACTGGTCATGCCCCTCCATCAGTAAAGTACTGCAGTGTCACAAAGTTTGGTATATGTAACTTCCTTGGCTATTTTCCTCAGCAACTGCATCAAAGAAACTTGTTAAAGTTTCATAATAGACTACTGTGTGATATTAACTTTCCATATTTATGCATTGGTATCCATGGTTCTAGGGCCCTTGTAGATACCAAAATCTATGAGTGTCCAAATCCCTTATATAGAATGCTTAGTATTTCCATTTAATCTATGCATATGCTCCTGTAAATTTTAACTCATTACCAAATTGTAACACATATCTAATACAATGCAAATGATATGTAAATAGTTGTTTTACTGTTTTGTTTAGGGAGTAATACCAAGAGAAAAGTCCATACATGTTCAATACAGAAGCTATTTTTTGCTTAATATTTTCCATTCATTATGGATTAAATCCACATATGTGGAACCCAAGTACACAGAGAACTGAATGTAGATACTTCTTGAAGGTACACTTTGTATTTCTCTCAGTCCTTAGAGAAACACTAAATGCATAGTTTTAAAAAATATGGAACTATTTGATCGTTCACCAGTATTTAAGTAATAAGTGCTTAGTATGCACCAGATGGTACATTAGGCCCTGGATTGCCGAATATATAAATCAAAGTCCTGCCTTTATGAAGGCTCCTCTTCCAATAGAGGAGAAAACACATTAAACAGCACTTACAATATGACATGTAAATTTTATAATGAAAACTTGCAATAGATTTCATATGTACTTAATGGAAAGGCATTCCTACCTCATTCAAGCTGTGAGACTGAGTAAATTAACCAATCATGGCTTCCAGTTTAACGGTGACCACAGACTGCCGAGAGTATATAGATCATTATCACATTTTGAAAGCAAGGTACAGCCATATCCATTGCTCATCTTTTGATAATTTTTGTTGGTTTTAAGCGCAGACCAATGAACTTCTCCTAGTATCTTAGGTTCACTTAATGTAAGGTTATCTAAAAGATCACCTTTTCATAGACTTTCTTTTCTTACAACATTTTAACTTAACTCCTCGTTCTTCCCCCAGAGATAGACCCTGCTTATTAGACTATGTTGTAAATGTAATC
Organism: Fukomys damarensis; assembly: GCF_012274545.1. Taxonomy (NCBI): domain Eukaryota; kingdom Metazoa; phylum Chordata; class Mammalia; order Rodentia; family Bathyergidae; genus Fukomys; species Fukomys damarensis. Next base: position 9,731,275 of record NW_022900927.1, read on the forward strand.
TATAGAACTGACACAATGTTCAATACACATCACTTGACTGCTATTACTACAGCAATAAAAATGGGAGAATTTGAACAATTTTAGGCAAGTAGAGAAGTTTTGGTATCCACTATTACCCTCAATGCATCTTCAACACCGCATCCAACCACATAACAGATAAAAATATTCATGTGACTTATGATCAGTAAGAATATCACTGAAAGGGCTGGGTATTTAGCTAAGTGGTGCTGTCACCTGCCTCGCAAGCACAAGGACCCCGAGTTCAACCCCTGGTACCAAAAAAAAAAAAAAATCACCGAGAAAAGTGATGAAAACTTCAAAATTCTAGCATCCACAATTAAATCTGTATTCCTTATTTATATTTAAGCTTGTATTGACTTCATATTATGGTCATCATTCAGATTGATTGTTATTTGAAGTAGCATTGGCCTGGAATTTTCCTTGGTCAGTATTTGGATCACATCATCACATTTTTTTAAATGTTTATCTTAATTAAAGCCAATACTTTCTCTCCTTGACTACTGAAGGTAATTACTTTGGTAAACAACTGTGGCATAAATCAGATAACTATATAACAACCTATCACTAACAATAGTTGTGCACACACCATTCCCCCAAGGCCTTTTAATTAGTAAGAAAACTGCACTGCTATTTACCTTCTTGAAATGGGACTTCAGGCACATGTGCAACAGATACACACATATACACATTCCTAATTATTTTCATTTATATTTGACTACATAAATTAAAATTATATGGACATAAAATTACTTGTTCCATCGAAGTAAATATATAATTTTACATCATCTACAACTGTATGTTTTGTATGACATTCGACTTTCTTTTCATTATCTGGTTCTAACTACCACGGTAATTAAATGAGGATGTGCTGAAAAAAGAAATCAAACCACTTTTTGTACCTGAAAAGTTAGTAAACATTTTCACTTTTGAAGTACTGTGGTTGCTTTATCAACATCTAAATACAGTTGGTCTTCAAATGCAGTTGTTTCTTTTCCCCACCTTAATGTTAATTTTGAAGTATGCTTACACAATTAACTTTTAATATACTTACACATTCATGCTAGTCTGCTAATTCTACTGTTAAGAGGCTTCCTGCTAAAGAAATAATTTTTAAAGTGAAAAGTTTATATGTATAAAGATATATTTTCCAATCTTACTTCTATTTACTAAGGTAAACAATTAGAAACAAACTTATAGTAGAAAAATGTAAAGCAAAATATGGTATATAATTCCATGGAAAATTATCCAGCTACTCCAGCTCAAATTTATGCAAACATCACGCACTGATATATGAAAACACATAATAAAAATTGCAGATGATCAGTAAAATGAAACAAAACCAAAAATAGCAAAACATATCAAGGTTTTATAGTAAATTAGTTTTGTCATTGAAGTATACATTATTTAAGTATACATTATTTATTAAGTATATATTATTTTTAAATGACTTTTCAAATTTCTAAAGTGTTTGTATATCATTTTAATTTTGCACACACACAGAATGCTATAGACACTTTCCTATTTTTCAGTGCAATATTTTTGTTTTGGTTTTAAATTTCTCTTTAATTCTAAATACTCAATATCTTCCTTTAAACACCAACCCTGAACCCTCCTATAAGTGTTGCTCTTATTTACTTTTGGTTGGAGCTATTCCTTCCAGTTCTGGCTTCAAAGGGGATATAATATCACCTGCCTTCCTTTGATGTACCCAGAGTGCTGTGAAATTTAATGAGGTAACATTCAAGGGCACTTTATGTCCCTCCGATGAAGTTACTATATAAAAAACAATGAATTATAATTATTTATGTTACTATAAAACCCATGGCAATATTAGAGCTACACTTTAGCACAAGTAGATGGAATTGGACTAACACCAATTATAGGCTGGGCAATATCCCTTAATACCAAACTCCAGCAATCTGAAGGTAGTTTATGTTTCTCTTTCCTTGTAATTATTGGTACCAAAATACAAATTCTCAGTTCTCTTCAATGTTAAAAACATAGAATTTTGATGCAATCTTGTGAAAATCATAAGTAGTATTTCATTTATTTTACTCTTGCCCCTCCCTCCCATTAGTTCTAATGGAATACATTCCCCATCTATTTATTGGAAACAAACATTCACATACAAAGCTAAGGCTAAAAGGAAGATATCGTTGACTACTAGAAATCAGAAGACCTAAGGGATGGTGTGTTAATGAAGAAGAACACAATTTCGGAGCTGAATGGGAGGTAATTTAGTGTGGATAAACATTAATGAATGCACAAAGCACCATCTAGTTATTCACATATGGTTAACCACTTTCTGAAGGGAAAGGATGAGTTATTTCCTAAAATAGTTCTAACACTTAGAATGTTCTGTTCTACATTTAGTCAGACCTTGCCCATCTGTAGTTTTGCTTTATGAAGCTAACTACGTTCTTCCTCAGACATCCTCAGACTTAGTCCCTTATCTGTGTTTTACTCAGTCATTCAGTCAGTCACTCATTTATTTAATTAATACTTGCTCTTTTTTTTTTTTTTTTTTTTTTTTTTTTTTTC
>NW_022900927.1:9733921-9761640 GCF_012274545.1 Fukomys damarensis
TTTTTTTTTTTTTTTTTTTTTTTTTGTACCAGGGATCGATCTCTGGTCCTTGCGCTTGTGAGGCAGGCGGGCATTGGAACCAAGGAGCCAAATCCCCGGCCATTTAATTAATACTTATTCAATCGCCGTGGTGTAGACACCAGGCTTTGGGAACACAAGAGGACTATGACACTTCTCTATCCTAGAGAGTCTCAGTGTGATGGGGACACAGACCCTGAGATAAATGACTGGCTGTAAACGTGGTGTGGCCCCTGTTGCACGTAGGGAGTAAAAGTGGCAATAGACAGAAAAGAAGAGACTCATCTAGCCTGATCTCATTGACAACGTTTTCCCAAAGAAGGAACTTTGTCCTCTGTTGAAAAATAACAGATTTTGCCACCTGAGGAAATAAGAGCTATAAGAGCACAAAGACAAAGAATGGGTGAGGCCCGTGCAAGAAATAGTGACAAACGCGGTGCGGCTGCGCTTGAGTGGTATGGATGAGGCTTACGGAGCCAGGGTCTGAAGGTTTTATTTTCAAGGCCCACAAAATACAATGGTGTGCTACTGGAGCCAACAGGAAATCTGGAATAGGTTAGTGGTGTAGCCAGATTTGTCCTTAGGAAGATGACTGTGGCAACTTTGCGAGTCTTGTATTAGGAAGTTATTGCAAAAGTATAGGAAAGATGTCCAGGACCAGAGAAGTGAGATTTGACAAATTAATAATGGAATATATTGGATACAGGAACCAAAGAAGCAGAAAAAGAAATGTTTAAATTATTTCCCTTACTTGAGAGACTCAATGATTGGTCATATCACTAATGATGACAAAATATAAGACATGGAGAAATTTGGGGGAAATTTTAAGGTAATAAAACAGGTTATACTTTGTTAAGTATAAGGTTCCGAGAGGAGTGGTGTTTTCAGTGATACAAACACACCGCTGCAGCACGCGTGCCATAGGTTCACCAACACCGCTACAGGATATATATGTGAGGATTCCAGAAGACAGCTAGAAATATGGACCTACAGCCTGGGGAAGAAGTAAGTTGTACATAAAATAAATAAGAAATACAAAGAAAATATGCAAAAGTAGTTTAGATGAATAGCTCATAGTGCACTCTGTGATCTCCCTAATTCTCTCAATTCTGTCACTTCTACCAAAGATGATTTTAGCACCATGAGCTCATTTGGAAGAAAAAGATATAAATGGCATTGGACAAAGGAGTGTAAGTCAACCACATTTTGCTTCTTTGTCACCATACATTTGCATTAATGTTGTTTGATGAAGTGTAATTCTCACTCATCTGTTTTTTCCAAACAATCTTGTAATCTGTCATTCTCCCCATCACATCACAGTATTCTATCTTTCCTAACACACCCACCAGAGGAAAAGCAACTCCAGGCTTTTCAGAAACTCTTATTCTTAAAAAGTGCCCCACCCTCCCCAATTTCTGAGGAGTTATCAGTAGGTCTCAAAATTGCACCCATGCCCAGTTCTCTCTTTTACCAAGAAACATCTGCCTTTTTATTCATTTATTTTTCCTTCTGACCCACAACAGAAATCTACCGTGAACCCATGAGTCTATTGGGGAAATGGCAGAAGGTCAATGAGTTAACCATCACTCTTTGTGTGACCTTCTCCCTCCAGTACTAAGGATGCTACTTTTGCCTTTAGCTAATGCTCTCCAAAGATTCCACTCCCACTTTCTTCCCTGGGTTGTGGACTCAGCTTGTTCAGCCTTCTCCCATGTTTGCTACTTCTGTTCTCTGCCCTTTTTGTTGTTGTTGTTGTTGTTGTTGTTGTTGTTGTTTTCTTTTGTTTTTCTGGTGCTATATGTAGGCTACAAAGCAGGACTCTTAGGTGTTTCCAAAATCTCTGTAAAATGTTTTGAAGGATACATTAGGATTTTATTAGGAAACACTCTCCCTAGAAATTATGCATGTATTTCTGAGAGTGGGAAAATGAACCATGTGACATCCATATTTCAGTTCCTTCTACTTTTGAATTTTCTTCAAGCTTCTCTGTGTCAGCTTTCTGCTCCCATAGAATAGATTATTTTCCCCAGAGATTTCTCAGTCCATCATGCAAATGGGTTCTTGGCAGGCCAGTCCTCCAGCCCTTGCAGGTATATCTGATCATATCTGACTCAAGGCAAACACAGATTAGGCAATCCTGTATAAATGCCACACATCTTGAGTGGAATGGCCAGGACAGAATTTATGTAACTCAAAATAGCCAATGGAAGAAAAGTATCATAATCAAACAGAACTAAATCTATATCTCAGCTGTTTTGAGAAACTCAAAACACTATTCCATTATCAAATTCAAATAGAAATCTGATCAATTTAAAGCAATAACCAATGAGTGAGGGATAGTTTCTAAACAAGACACAGAACTAAAAAGGCCAACCTGTGCAGTGAAACATGATTTTTCAAATCATTCTGCCTCATTTAATTTTTACAACACCATGCATGCAGGTTTACTCACCTTCGCCTTCAGAAATAATAATAAAAACACAGCACCGTATATTCATTTACTTTGGGTCTGCTGACTTTATTGTTTTTAAGATTAATAAAAAGCAATGTATTATGAGCATGCTGGACATATCAATGTGAACTGAATGCTTTTTTCAGTGATTCTCAATCCACATAGAATTTTAAAAGAATTGAAAAGACATAAAATTCCCTCCTATGACTAATTCTCTAGGTAGCCTAATACTACTAAAAACAGCTTCCCAAATTAAAAGCATTTTACTTTCTTTTCAGTGAAGTGCTCCTTTTACAATTTTTAGTTACTGCGCATACACAGCTATCTTAATGAAGAAACAAAGGAAAAAACAGAAGAGAAATGAATAAAAATGAAAAAAAGATAAATTTGTTTGCCAGCTTCCTGTTTGACCTCAATGTAGAAAAGTCTGTACTGAGGGTAATTGCTGGGAAATGCAATTTCAGCTTTTTTTTAATGCCATAGCCATACATCTACCAATGACAATTCTGTGTGGAGAACAGAAACTTCCTCCCTAAAACAGTTCAGTTTCCAGCAATTACTCAGGATGAGTTGCCAAAAATATTCTGGGGTATATTTTAATTGTGACTTACTTGGACTTTGACAAATGGAATAGTTTGGTTTGAATTTTTAAATTATTTCTATCAAAACTCTTCAAGTAAAGTGTGATTACATTTTCCTGTGCAATTCAAGTCAGGTTTCTGTGTCAGAATCAGAATTGATTTGTAGGCACAGGATGAATAAAACTTATGAGATGCAAGTTTTTCCTAATGAAAATAGGGTATTGCCACCAATGCAGTATTTGTAGGAGAGGCACAAATTCTGAGGAAATAAATCAGACACAGAAGCTTAAATATCACATATATTTTGTGTGAGAAACACAAAACATAAAGAATAAAATAAAAGATAACAGAAAAAGTGGGATGCATCTTTTGCCAAAGGAAAAGAGGCCATAGGATGGAGGGAGGATGGAGGGGAGGGAAAGGGGATGGAAAAAAAATGAAAGGAATTAAGTGCATGCACCGACTCCCTACAAGAACTGTAATCATTACGCGCTGCAAATATGTACTAACAAAAACAGAAAATTTAAAAATAAAAAAATAAAAACAGAAAAAAGGAAATATCAATGCAGTGAGCTTATGTTTTAGATAAGAACTAGAGCTGGTTGAAAGTACCTATTTTCTGACCACCCTTTATTTCTTCTCCTTAAATGAACATTTTGACGATGAACATATGATGCTTTTTGGGGGGTGCTATCTTTTCCTTTCCTGGCTGAATTAGTGGACTTTGCATATGACAAGACTCTCATATTCTAGACTGTGAGAATTCTGACTGTGAGGGTTGTGTCTCATATATACATCTTTTGCCTTCTCAGTGCCTGGTGCAGTGTCAGGAACAGCAAGAATATAAAGACATGGTGGAAAAAAACAGATGAGAGAATGAGTGAGTGAATGATTCTATACTAACAGCAGTTGAACTTTGCTAAATGAAGAAAATTGACACGTTAAGTTCTCAGGGTGAGAAAGATGCTACTTTCCAAGGAGTTCTCAGCATTTCCCTGGGAGCATGAAATGAAGGTTCTAGAACATATTTTTACAGAGTGACATGGACCAGCAATCAAGTCCTCTGATGTAGATCTGACAAGAACGTCAATGTCCATATTGGAATAAAGAGACAGCAATGAAAAAGAAACAGTTTTCAGTGCTTCAACCAGTACAGCCCCAAATGAGCCTAACTTTCTCCATTATGAATTCTGCTAAAGCACCGATACCGTTCAAGTTTCATGCCTGTTAAAATAACTGCCTCTATCACATTTTGCTGAGTTACTTTCTTTGAAAATGCGGGTACAATGAAGAATTTGACAGTTTGTTTAAATAACAGTGTGCGTACCAGAGAATGAGTTAAGTAGAGTTATTAGCAGTTAGGCACGTAAACAAACACACGTTTCACAAAGTGTGAAGATACTTCATCATACTTCATACTGTGTGTTCTTGAAGGAAATGCAGCAGCAAAATTAGCCTGTAGTACTTCAAGGGGGCAAAAAAAAAAATGCAATTTCTTTGAATGTCATTATCAGTGGATCTTTGTCAAAATTTTATTCCCGATTGATACTAATATAGATTCAGTAACTCCCTGGGATTAAGCAAGGCTTTCAACTAAGATAAGTTTAATTGTCTCATTGATGTGGGAAGTTAACTCTGGAGTTACGGGTGTATGAAATGAAACATCTCTATGTAAAAAACAACCCTTGTTCCGGGTGGGGAAGGAGCCAGTGAGACTCAGAAAAATAAACAAACTCTGGTGAGGAAAGAGGTCCCTTCAAACGGTTCCAACCCTTTACCCTCAAACTTCTGTGTTAGGATTTTTATCACCATACTCTTTCCCACATATGACAGTGCCTGATTTTCTTAATGATGAGCACACACACAAAACACCTTTCCTCTTATTCTTTTTAATATAATTTATTCTAGCATTAATTACCCAAAGAAAATTTAAGAAATACAAATACAGAAAATGCAAAATAGTGTTTAAATAGATGTATCTGAGACTGTAGTAATTTAATATCATCACCTATTAGGTGCTAAGGACTAATAATCTGGTATATTTCATGTTAAAATCACTTCTGATATGTTCCGGTGTTAAATAATGTTCCCATTCTAAGAAGGTTTCTGTAATGATGGTTTTTTTATTCTCTTACATGCCCCTCTGCTTTTTATGACAACATCTAGCAAATACCAGCTAGTTTTATACTCTGCCGATCACCATTTGTTGGTGATACATCCCATAACTAAGCATAAATAAAAGCCTCTACAGCTATGAGGCTCAATCCTCACTCTCTAGGTTCTACCTCGGAGTTATCTCAGGTGCTGTTCAACAAGGCCTGCATGTGTTTTCTTAACAGTCCTAGAATTCTGCTATGTGTCCACATTTGAAACAACAGCACTAAAAACCAAGAGAGGGTACAGTTAGTTGATGATTGGGTACACTTTTTGTCTTTGACTATTTATCTGAGTTTTTAAAAAAAATATTGTCTTCTCACTTTGATCCCTTGATTGCTAACTCTTGGAAGAAAATCACTTCTAGTATTAAGCAAAATACTGAGTTTCCTGAAGGGGAGGAACATCTCACCTGAGATTGTTATCATCTTAAATTCTTTTTGGGGAAAAATGCCAAGTAGAAGAAAATTAGTCAATTGTTTTGATATTTGTCTCTCCAGAGGTTTCCATGCTCACATTGGGAGAACTTTGGATTATAATATGAGGACATTTTCCAGGTATGAAATATGTATATACATGTGGGATTAGGAGGTAATGTTGAAAGACTGGAAACATTCAGCAGAACGCAGACCTTTGTCCTCTGTAAGTATTTAAAACTTAGGTGTTATTGACCCTAGAGTGTTCTTGGGAACACGTGTGAGATTCTGTGATTCTCTGACAGGCTTGAATTTTCTGTAGCTCAAGTTAATTTCTATATCTTTTTAGCCTAAAGAGAGGTTTAAAATGCATGGATTTTGAAGTCCTTCCAGAACCTGTTTCATGTGGGAAAAATTCCAAATTTTTAATCTAGAACACTTTCATGGAATGAAAGGTTATAGGATAGGTAGACTTGATTTAATTGGAAGATTACACAATGGAAAAAAGATTCCTTTTATGCAATTGTGTGTGTGTAAAGACAATGAATTTATGATGATTAATAAATTATATTTAATTATCTAAGCAAATGGCAAATCAATTTCCTCATTAGAAAAAAAGAACTAAAATTATTCATTGGCCTAGAAAAATGACCTCTTCCAACATGGCATCTCTCAGAGGACATTATTTTCAATGTTATGCCTACATAATGCAAACATTTGCAAAGGAAGAACTATTATGTCACTTCAGTGAGTTGAATATTTTACTTATATTTTGGATTATGGCATCTTTTTCCCTGTGCTGGAAAACTAATCAGTTAAAATCCACACGGATTGTCAACTACAGAGTAGGCATTCAGCTCTGAAATCACTGCTGATTCAAACTGAGTTCAGAAGGGAGCTGGTCAAGCTGCATTTGACACAGCTCAGTTACAGATGCTGTAGTGATGCAGTCTGAGAAATGAGGAACAAAGCATGTCATGCTGCCTGAGACCACTGCTGCTGCACAGTGTTTCAAAGAGTCTAGAAGACATATAGACTCCCTGAGAACTTCTGTTTCTGGGAAAAGGAAAGAGAGTGAGAGCAAAAGCAAGAATGAGAGAGATTGTTGTGCATTTTGGCTCAGTGCTTTGGAGGAAGAGATTACAGGCAACCACACCATGTATTCTGAAGCAAGATGAAAGACAAGCACATGTATCTGTCTTATAAACAACTGGCATAGAGCAGGCATCATCACATAGGACTGACAGATGTGCAGGTAAATTAATTCAGATCTATCTTTGAAGGATACTGCAAGTGGGATATGCTATTACTTAAACAACATGTCATTTTAAAATTACACATACTGCCAAGCACTTTGTTCAAAAGAATCCTTTCAAGAGCATAAGAAAAGGAGAGCAGGTTCACGTGATGAATGTGATCATTATTTATATCTAAATTGTACAAATAAACTTAATTAAAAAATAAAAGGAGAGCAGGGAAATCAAATAAGAGTGGTACTTTTTTTTGCCAGCTCAAACAGTACTAAACAATTTAAGTTAACTCACTTAAAGGTAACCAAATTAAACAAATAAGATGGCTTTTTTATTGAATTGATGGAACTTTAAGAGAAAATAATCCAGTATTTTAAAAAGTGTATTTTCCCAGATCTCAATGCTTTTATTTATTAAAAGAAGAAATTTTAATAGATGATTTATAAAATCTCTTGTGGAGCTAAAAAGTTCTTTTTTATGGAAATGAAATAAATATTTTAGTGCAAGATAAAGATATTACACTCTCCCTAGTTATAATCTTATTTGCAAAACCATAAAAGAGAATCCAACAGCATCGATATGTACTGTTTAGATATGTAATTTCAATTTTAAAAACAGAGAATTAATACATTGTGTATGCAAAACAATAAAATCAAAAAACAAGTAAATAACAGTGAGTTGTTGACCATGTAGGTGACTAATAATCAACTTTCTATTCATCTTAATAGCTACAGATTTTTGTCCTAGTTTATTAATTATATATTTTGTCCTTCAGTGAGCAATAATTATACTGATGATGATATTAATATAGATACAAATCATTTGGGATCTATTGTGTGTTTCACAACTGAGATATTTATCTTATGTAATTCTCATGGTAATAGTATGCATGTGTACTTTATCTGTTGAATAAAATAAAAAATGTAAACTCAAATGGGCAAAGTATCCTACTCAAGGTCTCATTTGCTAAATGACAATTTCAGAAGTTCAGTTTGGGTTGGACTGAAATCAAAGGCTGCTCTTTACACAATTCTATGAGGGGCCAGGGATTTAGATCAGTGGTGCTGCCACCTGCCTTGCAAAAGCAAGGTCCTGAGTTCCATCCCCAGTACCAAAAATAAAATAAAATACAATAAAATAAAGAAAGAAAGAAAACAGAATGCTATGAGCTAAAATAAACCATTTCCCCCTTTAAGTTGTTTTTCTCAGGGATTTGGTTACGGCAAGGAAAAGTTAACTGACACAGTGGTATGCCCTAAAGGGGATTTTGGGATCCTAGTGTTTTTGTTTGTTTTACATCCCAGTTAACATGAGGTGTACAGCCTTCTTTTGCCATGTGTTTCTGATGTGATATACAGAGCTAAAGCAATAGGATCCAGCGATCACAAATCGAAACATCAAAATTATGGGTCAAAGTAAACCTTTTTTCTTTCATAAATTGATTCTCTCAGGCATTTTGTCACAGTGCGAAAAAGCTGACTAAAACATGGAACCAGAAAGTATTTAACATTTTGTGGCTGACTTATTTAATTTTAAATTTGATGTAAACTTTTCAGGTGAGTGTGGTTAACTGGAGGTGCATCCCTTTGGAGACAATCGGTAGCCAGTAAGTTTTAGAGAATTTGATTATTTTTGCAAGAAAAACAGATTGTGGGATCTGGCCCCTGAAATGTAATTATTATCTCTTTTTCCACTTTCCCTGTGCTGTCTTTCTTCCTTTGCTTCCTCCTTATTTGTCAAGAAAAATGTTAAAACCCTTTAAAGTTAAATGTCTCAATCTAAATGTTCAAGGTGGTCTTTTTGTTAGGTTATTACAGAAGAAGAAAGATGCCTTTTGGTCTCTTATTAGTATAAACAATGAATTTTTTTTAGGTAACTCAGCTTGCACACTCTCCACCATCCTTAGATATACAATATTTTTGATTAATCAGCTTTTCTGATTAGTCCTTTCTTTCTTGTCCTTGGTTCATTCTTTGTACAGGGAACACTTTGCCAAGCTATGCAAATTGCAGCAAGCTGGCCTTGATAAATGGTTTGCATTTGTGTAATTTAGATTAGTTCAGTAATTGTTCAGAACAGAAGCCACAGAGAGAGGCTGTTCTCTGTGGTATAAACTATTTATCTTCAGAACTTCCTGAACTATGAGTAAGGAAAGGTGGGACTGAAGTTGTTCTGTCACCACTGCCCCAAGCATTCCCATCTTGATGTCTATGCACAGTTGCTGGAAGCCTTGAACTACAAGCTGAGAACAAGGGGGTTAATTCTCTAGATTTTCTTGGGAGTTGAAATGTAGTAAACCTGGCTAACCTTTAAAAAAAAAGTGAGGAGCAAAGCCAAGTCCAACAGGTAATGAAAGTGGTCCTCTGGCCTTTAGACATGACAAACGACTGGCTCTGGTACTGCTTTAGCTGAGGTACCAGAATAGTTCTAAGAAACTGTGTAGCTAACTTGTAGTTTACAAGATACTTTGACTTTATTTTATTACACAGAACTGTTCCTTTTGTGTCTCTTAAAATACCTGGGAACTTCTTCTCACAGTGAGTACAAGTAAGGATTAAGACATCCTCTAATAATTCCAGTGTTTGATATCGATCCCTTTTATTTTCCTTATCCAATCTGAATGGGGGTAGCTTTGAACTGCACTCATGATGACAGAACTCAGTGCCTGCCCTTAAAGCTTCCTTTGGAGAGTCTCCGGGTTTAGTGTTCTTTTCCTCCAACAACTGTTTCTTTTACATCCTTCCTGAAGCTGTCATATCCCTTCAGCTCACACCCAATACTTTCACTCGCCTCCTCCAGACTCCATAAACATGGCTCTAATACTGTATAATACCTACCCTGTCCCAGTTTCTCTTCAGCCAGCCATATACGCATGTACATGTATATGTATGTGTATGTGTATGTATGTGTAGGTATAAATGTGTGTATCTATCTATACACCTGCTTGCATCCTTCATTATCTGGTAGGACTGCAAAGCACCTGTGCCGTGGCTACTCTCTCCTAACACGTTCTAGCTGCTTTACAGATCTTTGCATCCAAATGCAGGCCAGGTTGACCACCTCAGGGCAGAGCAAGCCTAGAAACTACCTTGTTATAGAAGCTAAGCTTCCTCTACTAGATGAAAAAGCTCACATGGTCAGAAAAACAAACATGCCCATAGGCATACAGATATCTATAACACCAACTCAATTCTTGTTCCTCCTTCACGACTTCCAGCCCCACTCTCTTTTCCAAGGGCCACTACTAGACGTCCCTTTCAGAGAACACATTTTTGTGGTGCATAGCTAAGTAGCTGGAGGATTTTGCTATGCAATACTTAGCTGTTTCCCAAGTCTCACATATTTTCAAGGGAAAAGGATCTCAGTAGCTGGTGACTGGCTGAAATGACAGCAGGAATGCCCCCTGGTTGTTAGGGATAACTGAGCTGGGGTGATGCAAACCAGGCTTTCTGGAAGAGTAGAAAGCAGCATCATGATGTTTACAAATGTGCCCCTCTGGCTTTTACATTAGGTAGGTTAAATGTGATACATTTTTACTTTGATTGGTTTTCCTCAAATTATAAATACAATTTGACCTCCTTTGAGAAGTTTAACAACTATTTATATTTATCAAGTTTCTCTTCATATCCTTTGTTCACCTTTTACCTTTGTACATTTGCTTCATCTTGTTGTATTTATTCCTCTAGCATCAAGAATTAAGTTGTGATTCAGCTTTATAGTTTTCCCAGATATCTAGCCAAATGTCTTAATATTTATTCAATAGTGTATCTATCCCCTGCTGATATGAAATACCACACTGAATTTACATTAAATTAAGTCTACATGTGTTTTGAATGGATTCTAAATCTCTACCCTAATCCATTGAACTGCTTATTTCTTCTTAATGCACAAATCATTTTAGTTGTGGCTTCATGATATATTTTAATATCTGGCAATGCATCTCAGGCTTTTTATTGCTAATTTGCCATATGTAGATTTTCATTTTAGATGTAGAATTACCAGGTGCCAAAAAAAGTATTGATTTGGGTACACACACATGACTTCTTATGTAATATAGCTATGATTTTATATATAGATATGATTTATATAGTATGTGTCCAATAATATACATAAATATATAATTAGATTAGAGAAAATTAAAATATTGAGTCTTCCATTTCAAAACAAAGTGTTTTTTGTATTTGCTTATATGTCTCATCAGAATTTTAAAGGCCTTTTCACATAAAACCCATGTCTTTTGCTGACTTTATGACAGTTAGTATATCCTTTTTCTGTTGCTTGTAAACAGAATAACTCCTATCATTGTATTTTGTAATTAGGTACTTATTGTAGAAAAGCTATTTAATTTGTATATATCAATATTATATCTACAATCTTTCTGAAACCTAACTGTTTTCCATAGTGTTTTTATAGTGCTGATTTTCTTTATTTTCTTAGTACGGGAGCATGTAAGCCACAAACATGACAATTTTGCATGTTGCTTTATTCCTCTGATGACTACTTCTACAGCAATGTTTGATTTGTGAAACAAAATGGCAGGGGTTGGAAGTTATTGCAATTATAACCATTTCATCTCCTTTTCAAATGACTTATGGCTTGCTAGAGCTTGGAAAACTAAAGAGGAGATTTCCCAAGATTCCTTGGAGTTTGGATTCTACTTGTCATGTCTTTTATACCAAACAGATGTCCCCTCATGAGCTTCAGAAGGTGGAAGTCAAGCAAAGAGGGGTTATGCTTCTGTTCTGTTGATTCCACAAGCCAGGAGCATAAGCACAGAGATTTAGGGGCTTTCTTAGACATAGCAAAAATCCAATAACTAATGCACAGTTTTGTATGTGCTGAGAGACAGTGGGTAGAATATTCATTCTCTTTCCGCACAGTGACAGCACAGACAGCGGATCTCTTGGTGCATAGGTTCTGGGGAACATACCTGGAAGCTAAGCCCAGAGCTGGCTCTACCAGCATTTCCAGTCATTTCACAATGAATTCAACCTCATGGGCTTTTGTATTTCTATTACCTGGGTGGGTTTCTGCAGTTTGCAACCTCACTGACAGAACATCTTTATCTTAACCTTAAAGGATGTGTATTGAAAATTCTAGTATTTCATAAACAAACACGATGTTGGCTTTTGAAAATGCTTATATGCATGTGTATACAAGTATATTTGCTTAATGCTTTTAAAGTATCATTGAAATTATTCCTTTCATTTTCTTATCAGCAGATATTTGTCCTTCTTAATGCTAATTATGTTTTTGTTTCTTCTCCTTGGTTTCCTTCATTTTTCCTGCTGGGACAACAAATTCACAATAGACATTCAATATTCTAAAGATGTTTTACATGTCGTTTTAAGCCCATAGTTTACTATCATTTGTGTGTGTGTGTGTGTGTGTGTGTGTGTGTGTGTGTATACGCGTGCGTGCACTAAGGGATAGGACTCATTTTATTCCTGGTAAGGTAGAACTTTTTGGATTTGTCCTAGAGTTTTATAATACAATATATCACCTTGCAACCTTTGATTTATCTTTATATTTTCACCAGAATGAAATTAATAAATTTATTGCAGAAGAAAAGCTTAAAGGGGACAGAGCTAAACTCAAAACTGCTACAAATCTTTAGAAGTCATTTAGTAGATTCTTATGGGTTTAATAATTAGAAAATTTTAGGTTATGATCTTAATCAGATCCACATTTATCCAATTATACTCACATTATTTACCTTAGTTTTAAATCAGGACACGGCATTAAACTTCACAAATAATCAATTACCTAGAGGATATCTGTTATTAAAAATAATTGTTTTATCAAAACACTTTTTCTAAAAATATTTTAAAAGCAAGTTCTTGCAAACTTCAGTCCTAATGAAAAGCCCGTACCATCCCTAGAGATCAGAAATCAATAGTGTTTTTCTTTCTCCTATAAACGCTCCGTCAGCCTTTCTCACCCTAGGTCAGTGGTTCCTAATCATTCATTGCTCTTCCTTTGTTTGGTGGTTCTCAAAGGGAAGAAATATCACTGGGCTACATTTATCTTCACTAGCATCTGATGAATACATTTTTGCCCGAAGTAGCCTACATTTCTTAATTCAATTAGTGCCAAGATACTGTGAATACACACACACACACACACACACACACACACACACACACACACCATGGAGGTAATCTAATCTCAGTCCCTTTTGGGCAGAGAAGTACCATTCACAATTATTTTAATAACTACTTTTCTGACAAAAAGGCATAACAACAAATGCATTAAGCATATTTGCTTGACATGCCTGCTCATGGGAAGGTGTGTGTGTGTGTGTGTGTGTGTGTGTGTGTGTTAACATGGACTGCATGTTGTAGCACTGACTCTCAGGGATCTTTTGCAAGACTGGGCATCCTCATTTCAATCAGAAGGTACATTATTTAATGACTCTCTAGATAGCCATGTTATTTGATCCTTTGAAACCAGGAGGGTCCCAGTCTGTAATGAAGGATGTCTCTGAAGGACAAAGGGTAAGTTTTACTGGAAACAGAATTACCTTTTCATCTGCACGGATCTCCCTCATAGCAGCTAGCTCTTCCCCCTTCACCTTTCCTCCCTCTTGCCCTTTCTTTTTTGGTGTTTTCCTCACTCCATCCAACATTCCCTTTCTTTATTCCTCCTTCCCTCCTACCCTTCCCTTTCTCTATTCTTCCTTCTTTTCCTCACTCCCTCCTACCTTTCCTTTTCCATCCCTCTCTCCCTCCCCCACCAACCTTCACTTTCTTTAACCTCCACTTCCTCCCTCCCTCCTTCTCTCTCGCCTTCTGTCCCTTACAGCAGCTGTGCTACATTATAACCCTACTAATGCTGCCAGGCACTGCTGTAGTCTGAATGAATACCCCAGAATTCATATGTTGAAATTTAACATTAGTATGATAGTCTGATAAAAGAGGCAGAAACTTTATGAAGTGTTTAAATCGTAAGAATGGAATCCTTATGAATGAATTAGTGCCTTATAGAAAAGTAAGTTACTCTTCTGACACTTCTGGCATGTGTGAGACAATTTGTGATCCTCTTATGGAGAAGGGAGAAACAAGGCTCCATCCTGGAAGCACAGAGCAGCCCTCCCTGGACACAGAAGCTGCCAGCATCTCACTTGGGCTTCCCATTCTTTGAACTGTGAGAAATAAATTTTTGTTCTGATACTTTATCCAGTCTGAGGTCTTTTTGTTATAGCCACACCAGTTGACTACAACTCTCTACAAGGTTTCACAACTGCAAGTAAAAATTAAGCAAACCAGAAGAGAAAAGAAGGTATAAAAAGCACTGAGCTTCAAATAATATTTCAAAATATTCACTTCCTGTATATTTGAACTCACAATACTACCCAGGTCAGTAGCTTCAAATACAATATTATATAATTTTAGCAACCACTCTAGCCATTGATGGAGTTTACTCAATCATTTTGAACAAATAACTTTGTAACAGATGTAGAAGATAGCATAGTACTTATTTTATGTCTGATACCATATTTTACATACATAGGTCAATTTTATGGGGGAAAAAGCTAAGGTTTTTTTAAAAAGCCTTTAAAATGGAACCTCAGGCATTTTCCACTGCTTAATGGATCATTCTAAAACATAAAACTGGGAGTCCAGAAATTACTTGTATCTAGTTTACCATAAGATTTAATTAATCATTACAGATCACTAAAATTCAGTAAAATTTCATAAAATTTTGTTTTCCATTGTCTTGCAAATCTAATGCTGACAACTCCATAGTGAAGGATCACAAAACTGAATGGATAAGATGTGCTCTAGAACAGAGTTATTAGTTCATGGCAGATGGGAACTACATGTACGCGTGCACCTACGCATGAGAGATGCATAATGGTGGTTCTGCTGGCATGAGAACTTTTATTCCTCACCATCAATTCATTTATTTATTTACTCATTCTCTATTTTAAAAACAAATATAGGGGCTGGGGATTTAGCTCAGTGGTTCTGCCACCTGCCTCACAATCACCAGGCAATCGCCAGGATCCAAGTTTGATCCCCAGTACCAAAAAAAAAATTATACATATACATACATACATACACATATATATATGTATGTATGTATATATATTTACTGAACTATTTACCTAATCTTATAGACTATCGGAATAAAATTTACAGAGGCAAAGCAATTTTTATATCACACAGTAAATGTAAGAACCAGGATTTGTATTCCAGCAGATCTGACTCTAGAATCTGTCCCCTTGAACACCAAAAAGACATAACTTTTCCTGGCAATAGGTGACCAGATGTTTTATTATTTCGTCAAAGAGTCAGAATCAATTAATAGCACTTATGAAATTAAATTGAACATGTCCTCAGTCTGCTCTGTATACAGAGTATATATCATGTCTCTTCTACAAACTAGCCTTTGTAATCAATCCCAAATATGTTCCCTTTTAGCAATGCATATATATTTAATAGTGAAATGGTTTCTGGTCTTTGGTTTATTAAATAAAATATATTACTGTTTGCATGTTATGATATTTGAGTAATATAAATTTAGGTTAATTCAGCAAAATCTGCTTAATTCTCTTCAGTATTACTGTGTACACTTACAAAGATACATATTTTTTAACCTAAAAGGAAAATACTTCACCAAAAAAACTCTTTTTTCTTTTTTTGGTCAAGAGTATATAATATTTTAGAAAACATGTGAAAGCATATTGTTACTATCATTAGATAAATTTTAATTTTATTGATAGATATTTAAAATCCAAGTCTTCTTCTTCTACTCTAGGCTGTGCCATTAGTCAGCCAGATGGCCCTGAATATATCACTTAAATTCTGCAAGAATGCATTTCTTTCTCTGTAAAAGATGCAAATACTCTCTTATCTGGCTGAAATGCTATTACAATTAATGAGATAAAGAAAACGTTGCTGAGTCAGAAGCTTTAAGATACTATTTAAACCTGAAGTATTATTTTTAAACAATTTTTATTCAAAGACCTCTTCATTGGTAATTGGTTAATTTGCTAACTGTATATCCAGTTTTGCGAACACATCAGATTCACACCTAAAGCCACCAAGAGCTCCACATTTCTGGACCCACCAGGCTGACACACCTCTGGGTTTTAAGCACCTGTGTACCTGCCTTCAGGCTGGGTGTCCACTGTCACTAGCGCCAACCACCATGCCCACCATTCTCTTTTGAACCCTGCCACCGTGTTCACCCTTGGCACTCCCTGTGGACTATGTCTGTTCCCTTTGCTACTTAGATTCTCTTCCAATCTTCAAAATCCAAAATACTAGTGACTTTCCCCAGAGCCCCTGAAGATGTTACATAGGGTACAATTCTGTTTTTAAATGGTGCTCCCCTTATGTTGTTGTCTTTCAAGTTTTTGTCTTGCTTTTCCCATTAAATAATAATCGCCTTATATTTAGAATCCCATTCTCTGTACTTTTTCAGAAGATTTTTATGGGGTTGGCTATGTACCTAATGAATTTTTTCTGCGTTAGATTATGTACCATATACTCATTCCATACTGCTCACTAATGTTCCAAGAGCTGAGGAACAGGAACAAGGGGGTGGGGGTTGGGGGAGGAGGCAGTCCTAGGCACAGACCTTAAGTAAATACTCGCAAGGTTCTTGCTTACTGAACCCAGGGGAATGACTCAGAAGCCAAACTGTAGAAAGTCAAGGCAGTTTTCTCAGAGATGACTCTTACACTAAGAATCTTAGAAAAAAATCAGCCATGTAAGATGAGCACCAACTTAAATCTGTAGCTTCCCAAGCTGATGGAACTAAAGGGGATTTAGATTCCACTGAGACCCACAGCAGAACCAGTCTTTTTCAAGAGCCTCGCTGATGATCATGTGCTCCTAACTCTTGGTTTAGTAGCTTTTCCACTAAGTCACATGGCTTTGCTAATTAAAGCTGATGATATGCATGATGCATGCTGTTTTCCTAAAGTCAATGAATCCATTCCCTTAATTACGTTATCCGTCAAACACTTGACTTGAAATAAAATGCCCTAAATTGAATATCAGTATTTCCATAGTAGATGCAATTTTATATTTTAATTACTTGTCTTAACAGTCTTTGACCTGCATAGGAATTGGAATAATGAAGAATATAACTTTATCAGGTAGGTACCGAGAAAAACTTTGTCATCAAAGGAGCACTGTAGAGAAAGATAGTATTTTACACCAAATACATACTATGGGCCAGCCACCCACAAATCCATCTTATGGTCCTTTAGATCCTAATGAGGTAAATACAGCTGATTCCTTTAATAAATGAGAAAATAGATGTTTACGAGAAGTTGAGCAGCTTCCTCAATACAGAGCAGACAGGAGTGAAACTCAAATTTACACTTCTCCAAAGTCCAAGATCTTCCCTTCTATAGCCTCTTCATTTGATTGATTAGTCAGTGCTGATCTTTAACCAGGCTCCTCAGACAATTGAAATCCTGCCTTTCTCAGTATTTTCCCATTTCCTGTCACATTTCCTTAATAGAAATCAACCCAGATTGTACTGATACACTTATTTCTTGTTTTATTTAAATAGTATTGTCATCAGTCCATGTTTGTAGTGCCTAGTGATTATATTCCTTGAGGGGAGTTGGTCATGTACATAACACATCTTAATTCTTTTTGGGTTTCTATGATCCATTTATTAGTACCTGCTTCTGCACCGAATTCTGGTCCAAAGAAGCAGTGCCGATTTTATCTGCCATCTTCTATGCCCACTATGCTGTTGGGCATTTAATATTTCCTTATTAAGTAAATCACACTTAAACCATGCATGCTGAGGCAAAACACTGGAGAAGCTGGTCAAAGATGCTTCTTTTAAGACTAATGCAATCTCACGTGGATGACAACTATGCAAATTGGGAAGTTTTGATAACATGATTATTTATCAGTTTTAAAATATTAAGGAACAGTCTCCAGTAATTTCTAGATTTATGAAATTGTAATGAAATGTACAACATGATAAGGAACTGAAGATGTATGAAAACACTTTAAATCTCTTGGTATCATTGCAATGGAATAAGTATAGCTTTCAAATAAAATTATTTTAAAGTAAAAATTATTTCAAAGTTACAGATATTTTAAATCTATTTTAGAAAACTGTATACTTACACAAATATAGAATCACACTTACCATGGAAATACTGACATTCAATTTAGAATATTTTATTTGTAGTCAAACATTTGTGTGTGTGTGTTTCTGTTTGTGTGCACACCCACGGTTGTGTATTTGCATTTATTTGATTTTATTTTGTAAGATCCTAGCTGGAAACTGGCTTTGTCTAAAAAATTCATACAACTATTCTGTGTTTAAGAATTTAGTGAAGAAAGTACTAAAAAGAAAATATTGTATAACTTATTTAGAAACAGTTTTATTGCTCCCATTTCATAGATAAGGAAAACTGAACTTCCACTGAGATTAAGTAACATAGCTGGTATTCCAGAGCTGATAAGCAATGCAGTTAGGATGCATCTTCTTCTAGGTTTACAAATATGTAACAGATAAGCAACTCTTCCACTTAAATGTACGTGATTCATGTTGTAAATCAATTAATCAAGATGCCCCAGTACGGGAGTTGGTCCTTGGTAGGTAGTCACACAAAATTATTGAATACATTTTATTATTCTAACTAAGCTTTTTTGGGTCCACTTCCACAAAACCCATGTGCTCAAGGTCACAGGAATAAAACTGTCATCAGTCCAAGTGAATTAGCAGATGTCACTGAGAACAGCTGTGCGGATGGGAGCTCTGGGCCTGGAAGATTGGGGAAGCCACAGATTCAGTGCCCAGTTAGTTTCTACTCTCTAAATAAAATGTGAAAATTCAGAGATTGAGGAAGGTTAAAACACTGATACATTCTGGGGAAGTTCAGAAAGACAGTCATGTTGTTCATTAAATTTCATTCAACTTCCACTACATCATTATTTAATGAACAATTACCCTGCAATATCTTCAAGAGTTCTGCCTAGCTTATCTTCCAGCAAATTTAGTGACTCTTTTTGGTATATAATAAGATATAATTGACAATGTGAAATAGGAAGAAAAGGGCTAAAGGTATAGGAGAAGTGGGAGGAGTAACCAGACTATCTATATTTCTGCTTAACTTAATAAGAGACTCCTTCTGAATTGTGTAACACTCTTTAGCTCTTTGGCGTGGCTTTTGTACATACAGGAGATAAACACATAACCCTGAGGACACCAACATGAGATTAAATTTATGGTATCATTGATGATCTGGCCTCTCAGAGGCCTCTGGCTCAGAAAATGTCATGGTTCCTAAAACTGACAAAGCTCCCAGAGGATTAAAGATCTCCTGTGACAATTTCTAATCCGGCATCCATGGTGTTTTAGTTATATTATACCACCTTAAATTCTACAGAAATTAAAAAAGATACTTGAAAGTGAATGGTACCACATATGTGACTTTCATTACTGGGGGTGGAGAGAAAAGAATGCAATGTCTCATCTGAAGGAATGCTAAAGCTATTTTAAAAGCCTATCTTTGGGTTATTAATCAAATATTGAAGTGGACACCTCTATAGAAAAACTGACCAATTCATAAATAGTGTTTTCTAAGCTTTGTTTATGTATTGGCTAACGGGGAGTTGAACAGTTATGTTCCGACAGTAGCAGAACAATGTTTCTTAACTTATAGTTTGGCTGAAATATAGAAAGTTTTTCAAAAGATAAAAAATAGTATGAATTGATGCCATTACTTTGCAGCCACTTAGCATAACAGTGGCACTTTGTTGCAGTGGCTATGCAGAAGGCTTCCTTCGTGTGTGTGTGTGTGTGTGTGTGTGTGTGTGTGTGTGTGTGTCTCCCTGGGGACAATATATGGATGGCAGGTCTCACTCCTGCACAAGAGGCACGAAGACAGATTTCTGCAAATCACTCATGATAATTTTTTGCTTTTGCCTTAGAGTCTTTAACTAGAATCAAGGTCTTAGAGCTGCTCAATAGGTGAGTCACTGGCCTTACGTTGGTATTGAGCACTTGAAACTCAAGTCACAATTGAGATGTGCTTTAGGCGTAAAACACACACCAACAACTCAGTAGAGGAAAATAATTTAAAATATCTCATCAATAATTTTACATCTGAGAAATTTCTGTTCATTTCAGATGCCCATTTTTAAATAGGGTCTTTATATTTGGGGGGAATGATTGTTTTGAGTTCTTTATATATTCTAGATAAGAGTCCTTTGTCTGAGGAGCAGCTGGTAAAAATTTTTTCCCACATTGCAGGTTGTCTTTTAGTTCTGTCGATGGTTTCTTTGCAGTGCAGATTTTCAATAAGATGAGATCCCAGTTGTTGATTCTTTCTGCTAGTTCCCGTGCTACTGAGATTTGTTCATAAAGTCTTTTCTTATGCCAATATCTTCAAGAGTTCTGCCTAGCTTATCTTCCAGCAAATTTAGTGACTCTTTTTGGTATATAAGATCCTAATGATATAATTGACAATGTGAAATAGGAAGAAAAGGGCTAAAGGTATAGGAGAAGTGGGAGGAGTAGAGGAAAGGTAATGAGGAAAAAGAAAAAAACATGAGAAAATGGAAATAAAGTATTTGTAAATAGGGAAGGGAGGAGGGGGTGAAAGGAGGGCAGGGATAAGGGGGAAAAATGAGAACCAAGACCTGTCATGTAAAGGTACAAGATCCCAGTGATGAATGTAACTGTACTGTATACCTAAAATGTACCAATAAACTCAGTGAGAAAAAAATAATTTTACTTTGATTACATGTTGAAAATGATGGTGCTTTGAATATATTGAGTTAAATACAGTATATTATTAGAATTAATCATATAACTAAGTAATTTTTAAATGTGGCTACTAGAAAACTTAAAATTTCATCTGTGGTTTACACTGCATTCTAATTATACTGCATACGTTCAGAGATATCCTTGAGCAGAGGGGTTTAGAAAGTTTTGGGCTCCTAGTGTTGGCACAGCTCCCAATACCTAGGAAATAAAAGTTTCTTTAAACTGATATATAAAATTCATAATTTTGGAGAAAAACAAATACAGCTTATCATTAGATAACTCAAATTTTAAAAATGAGCTACTGCTTCATAACTATTAAGATAGTCATTATCCAAAACAAAAGAAGACCAAAAAAGGAGAAAACAAAACAAAACAAAACAGAAAGTAACAGTGCTGATGAGGATGTGGGGAGATTAGTACTCTTGTACAGTGATGGTAAGAATGTATTTTACACTATGAAAACTAATATGGTAGTTTCTTAAGAAATTATAAAGAATTCCTGAATGAGGCAGGAATTCCACTTCCAAGTATGTACCCAAAATGACTGAAAGCAGAGAGCTGCACATACAGGTTTAACAGTGTTATTTATAATAGCAAGAAGATGGAAGCAACCCATGGCAGATGAATGAATAACAAAGTATGGTATATACATACAATTAAATATTGCTTAGCCTTAACAAGGAGAGTCTGAGACATGCTAAATATGAAGAATCTTGAAGACATTATGCTAAGTGAAACAAGCTCATCATGGCGGGAAAAATACCATGATTTCAAATGTATGAAGTACACAGTCAAATTCACAAAGGCATAAAGGTTTATATTTGCTAGGCATTAAGCAAGGGGAAAGAATGAAGAGTTATCGTTCACTGATGTAGTCCAAAAAGGCAAGATGAAACAGTTATGAAAATGAGTTATGGTTGCCTTAAAGTAAAATATTTTTCTGACACTTTTAAAAATAATAAAGGAGCCTTTGTTCAGGACTATTGTGGCAGATGTCAAGACTGTCAGAATAGGGGAGAGAGATTGGGCTTAACTTGTAATGCAGTGTATCTAGGCAAGACAGCTGAGAAGTTTTAGCCAAGAGGCAGTGAGGGGTTAGCGTGGGGATTGGTGGAAAAGAACTTACTAAGAGAAACCATCAAGAGCGGGGGATTCTTACTAATCTGACTTCATATATTCCATCTTCAGGTGGGCCAGGGCATCAGCTATCTAGGCAAGGGCTGCTAATTAACAGCAGAATTTTAGTACACTTAGGGCAGGCAGGCTGGAGGCTGAGGTCTAAGGAGGAGACCTAGGTAAGAAGAGGACTCATAGGAGCTAAGTCTTGGGCTTATACAAAGTTTGTAGTATTTGAAGAAAATTGTCTTTGGGGTTTAGGGAAATAACTCAGTGGTAGGGACTTTGCTTAGCAAGTGCAAGGCTCTGTTTTCAATCTTCAGCACCACCAAAAATGAAATGAAATACAAGATATCTTATTTTTTCTTTTAAATTTTTCTTTCCCAAATTTTGTATCACTCCTTATAAAATGTTTCTGTTTTATGCATGTCCCCCTGAACATATTCATGGCCTACTGGAGTTGACCACTTCAGACTATTGTTGAACCATCACCTACAACGTTTTAAATTCAGTGCTATTTCTTTTGCTACAAACCTAGTTCTCATTAGGGTGCTTTTGTTTGTTTTACTGGCACCCATGCCACAGTAAGGTATTTGGTTCATACTGAGCAATAACACGTTTTTATGCCTATTCGTACTAAGCCTCTATTCAGTGTTTGCAGTTCAATTTATACTTGGGCCATGATTGTAGAGTGGTGTTCAAAGTATTTTCCACCTTAAAATCTTAAAAGATATTTATCTGATAGGAATTTGCAATAAAATTGAAGTGGTTTCAATTGAGGCAGGGTAGTGCTTATTTCTTTTATGGCCTCAGCATCTGTGGAAGTGAGAGAGAAATTACATCTGTCTCTTGAGATATCAATATATATTTTCTTATTTGGGGCATCATATCAGGTCCCTAAATTCCTTACACCGCTCATTCTGATTTCAAGTCATCATCAAGACATTACTCACGTGACAGAAAAGTTTTACTTATATAAGCTATCTTTTAACATTTCTGACCTTTCCTTTACACAAGGTGAGTCCAATCCATGCTCCAGGACCACATGCAAGCCTGCACAGCTGTCAATGGGGCCTACCAAGATCATAATGTTGTTATGCAATTTTTCAGGTTACTCTGGATGACTCAGTTATGTGGTGTTAGAGCATGGACTGAGCAGGTGACAACCAAAAGCTGTGTTGGAGAGGTGCGATGTTGTGCCAATTCTGCCTCCTGCACCCACCACGGATAGTCAGTCTCATCAAAATCTGTGTGTATATCAAACATTGCAACTTGGCAAGGAAAACAGTGATTATCAATAACATTTCAACCCACATATATGTATGTGTATCTGTGAAAATGGGTATTTCTGTTATTAAGCAGATATATTAAGTATTTTTATTTAATTATTAAACTTTGGCTTTGTCACTTTATTTTAATATGAAAATAAAAATACACAAAACAGAAGGTCTTTTTTAACTTATCTACACTAACTGGCAGCCCAGGAAAGCCAAAAAAAATTGGACACCCATGCTTTACATTGGGTTTTTAGTGGTCTCCGATTTCTCTATGGAAAGATTAGAATTCCCTGAAAACAAGTACGTTGAAATGTAGAAAAATTATAAGCTGAAATTAGAAATATAGGTCAACCCTTGATATAAAATATCTTTTAGTTATAACCCTGTAGCATTTGCTTTGTTTAGCTAGAATTTACTGCTGTGGCTGGTGTGTAACACTAATTTTCTAAAAGTGGCTGAATGAATGAACTGTAAGAGCTAATAGCTTCCTTGTGGAGTTATTTACTTACTGGCAGAATAAAATGCACTGTTTCTGTAAAGCATCAAACCCTACACAGAACTGAGAATGTTAATAGTGTTGAAATACTTGGTGGTTTTATCACCCATGGCCAATGAAGTTAATTGAACTCAATTTGAATCAGCACACATATTTTGAAACTCTTTCTGTAACACACTGACCAAATGCTGGCTATGCTAAGCTCATGCCTTCAAGGAGTTTAGCTTAGTGGGTTATGCACTTTTTTGGAAATTCCAAAGGAAATCAGCCATAACTAATGAAATTAAAATCAACTTTAAAGATAGTCCACAGTGAAAGAATAAAAGGGATATTAATCACCTTGACAAAGAGTTAAGGTTTTTGATCAACTACAGATAATAGTCAAACCACATTTGGATCTTAATGGACAGTCCACGATGCTCGCTACCCAGCTCTGGAAGTGTAGAGATATGGAATTAAAATATTGGGCACTTCTGGTCCTGGTAATTCTGGAGTTCTTACTGGCTGAGAACTTGAGTGCACTGTTATCTGAAAGCAGTGCAGGATATGCCTGAGTAATTTGCTGCTGGAAAAACTGCAACTTCTACTTTAAGTTGCTGTATAACAAGAAGAAAGAAAAGTTCTTCTTTTATACAGTGGAAAGAAAAATTATGCATTAGTGGCCACAATGAAATATAAATATAACAGAAGCTAAAATATAGAACATGCTCATTATCCCAAGACATTTGATTAACTATGCACATTCCCTTTTGTTATGCAAAAACATTCAAGCACTTTATTGAACATCATTCCTTAGCAAGTAAAAATGAATGCTTCTTTCAGTTAACATACTGTTTAACACCAATCAAATTTTCAGTGGAAGCATAAACATCTTCCACTTAATCATCTTAGTAGAAATTATACATTTGGATTCTGAATACAATCCTGCTAGTCCTCTGTAGGACTCAAACAAGTTTTGTTCTTTATTTTCATTCATCCTGTTAGACAGTGTATTACCGAGGACAGTTTTATGTCTGAAGACAGTTTTATGACTGAATGTACTGTAAATTCCCTCAAACTCTGATAATTGTTAAAACATGAATGATATGGTTGTGACTCCTCCCTCCAATCTTTAAATATTCACTAATATCATTAAATTTTCATTAAACTTTGAGATGTTGAGGTTTTTAGAGAAATGATATGTAGCCTATTTATCTTTATAGCTGGAGTAGCTTATAGCCAATACATATGAAATACATATATATATGTACATGCCTATAAATACAAATAGATCAACGGGATTTTCAGTGACTCATTTTCTGAGTAGGTCACATTGGTGACATTCTAAGGAGAGGATCATTGAGGAACCGATCCTGAGTATAGCAGGACATGTGATTCGGGCAGGAGGGAAGGGACTACAGAAGATAAGAGAACTCCTGAAACCGAGAAAGGGAGAGAGGCACAAACCTGTCGAGTTTTTAAGAAATATCAAACCATTCAATAGAGTCACACCTTGGGGGAGGAGTGTGCCAAGGGAGGGAGGTGAAGCTGTCAGTGAGGCTTGGCTTGTGAACGACTTCCTGGCACACTGATTGTCCTCATGCTCTGCAGAAGGAATCCTACTAGAGCTCTTTTCTAATGGAAAACTCACAGTGGAAGATGGACTCAGTGTCTGGATTTACCACACACTCCTCTTTGTAGGGCCTTCTAATGCTGTATAGTGTGTCAAGTACGTGGAGGTAGTAGCAATTTCTGCCCTTAGCTCTATGCTTCAGGATTAACAGCCCCATCTCCTTCATCATTCCTCTAATATTCTTTCTGATTCGCTTAGCATTCTGGTTGCAGAGCTTTGTATATGCTCTCCATTTTTCAATGCCACTTTTCCAACAGTGTCCACAGTTTAATACAAAAGGCATAAATCACAAACAATAATGTTGATAAATTTAAGCAGATGTAAATCAAAAACAATTACAGGTGGAACATACCCTGAAATAAACAAAATATGGATTTCTAATTACATATATCCGAATCATATCTGGGCTAAGATTGAGGTTCTAGAGTTCTATATTGTCCTTTTATATATGATTTTTTGTATCAGGGAAAGAAATTTATCCTCATATTTTATTGTATTAATAGTTTAAAGTTGAAAACATACCAAAGAAAGCGCATATGGTCCTCTTTTGTTATGTTAAAAAGCTGTTTCATAAAATTCAACAAAGCTCTTGGTAGACACTTAGCAAGCACTTTTCTTAATGTGTTAGCAGATGCCAAGGAAAAATGATAGTAAGTGATCAGACAAATGATTAAGGAAAAGATGAACCTCACTAAAGAAATGATAACCAGCTTATGAGCTGATGTTCATAAAACAATATCAATAGTCATCAAGCATTGAGTAGAAGGAAATAAACTCAAAACTAACTAACAATGAAAGATTAAAGCTCAGTAAGATTTTTTACTTTGGGCTAGCCAAAGATTTAAAAAAACAGCAATACCCAAAGTTGGCAAAGATGTGGCAAAAAGTGGTTGTATAATTTTCCTATTGCTGCTATAACAAATCACAAAAAATTTAGGGCTTTAAAACAACAAAACTGTATTATCTTGCAGCCCTAGCAGTAAAACACAATAATAGGAAGTAGGGACATAGATCTTTCTCAAATGAGAAGGGGATCAGAAACGAGGGAGTGAGAGAAAGGGAAGGAAAAGGATATAACAAAGGAATTAACATATATTAGTATATATGTATCAAATTCACAAAAGAAATGTAAACATTATATACTGCAAACATGATAATTTTTAAAAAGTTCAAAATACATATCACTGTACTCGACAGGGTTGTGGACAGGGCTGTGTTCCTTCAGAGACTCTAGGGAAAAAATAATTTTTGCCTTTTCTGATTTTTACCTGGCTACTGCCTATGGGCCAGCATTAATTGGCGGATAGTCCCCCTCTCCATCTTCAAAGACAATAATGTTGGATCAGCTCTTTCTCATGCTTCTATTTCTCTGGTTGTCTTCTACCTCTCTCTCTTTCTCTTTTAAAGAGCCTTGCTCTAGTATCTCGTATGCCCTGTAAATGGGGAGAGGCCCACCCCACCCCTGCTGCTCATAGCCCCTTGCAGTTCTAGTAGTAGAGTGGCAGAGGTGACAACCAAAGGACTGGCCTGATCAAGGATGAGACCAGCACTTCGGAGGGGAGTTTTGCTTCAGAACTAAAGTGTTACCTTACTGCAGAGACTGGGTTGGAGACAGCCTTGGGAGATGAGCTTGGAGAGAGTGACAGCTAGATAGGTCTCCTGAAATCCTGTGACGGGCTCAAGCTCAGCCTAGAAAGATCACAGTGCCTGTACTGCATGTTTGGTACCCAGGTTTGCTTTGTAACCTTCCATGGGTGGATCTGAAGGAGATGGCATTTAGTCCAGTGATCTTCTTGAGCTTTGCACCACTGCCCACATTTAGTAGTCACTAGTGGTCTGACTTATTATCAGTAAGTATCAAGGTTGCTTAAGTGTTTATACAAAAATAGATCTCTCTCCTCTGGTTAAGGGTATTCATGAGTGGTTTGTGAGGGTCCAGTTTATATTTGACACCACTGTCACTGACTTTACTACTATAGACAAGGTGACATAGTTGGTTCTGTCAATTAGATTTCTTTGTATGCCAATATCTGGATTGTCTAGAGGTCATAAATAATACTGAGGCTCCTTAAAAAAAAGTGGCACTGAGTCAAAGAAGCTGTAAAATACAACACAGAAAACAAAAATGAAAACATGAGAACACAGGATAATAAAACGCCTCCACAAACTCTCAACTCCCCCAAAGCCAATCCAGGAAAGTGTTGAGGGGCATGAAGTCGTAAGTCACACAGCAGAAATGTCTGAAAGGTATCAGTGGAGGTAATGAAACAGTTCAACTGGTGCTTGGAGATTTCAAAGAAGATATAACTAGACAGTGACCCAATGATACAAATGATCAGTGATTAAGGATAAGATACTAAAAAAATCAAGTAGAGCTAAAAAAAAAAGTGATGCAAATTATGAACATTCATTGTAAAAAAGAATGAGAATGAAAAATAAAGAAAAAAAAAAAGTCCAGGAGATCAAAAATACAATTCAATGTCTAGGCTGGAGAAGCGACCAATGTGAAGTCAGAGTTTCAGATCTAGAACACAGGGCTGTGGTTAGTGATCAACTAATGAAAGATACCTTAAAAAAATCAAAAGAACA
>NW_022900927.1:9761760-9776683 GCF_012274545.1 Fukomys damarensis
GAATGAAAAAAAGAAAAAAAAAAAAGTCCAGGAGATCAAAAATACAATTCAATGTCTAGGCTGGAGAAGCGACCAATGTGAAGTCAGAGTTTCAGATCTAGAACACAGGGCTGTGGTTAGTGATCAACTAATGAAAGATACCTTAAAAAAATCAAAAGAACACGACAAATGGATCCAATAAATGTCAGTTAGAATTAATGAAAAATCAGTAGGCAGCACAAAGGACATAAAAAAATCTGTTACAGAAGTAAGAGTAGGAAACTTTCCAGACATGGAAAAAGAATTTAACATACATATAAGTGAGACATGTTGAACCCCAAATAGTGATGATTTAAAAACCACAAAAATTACATACCACACAATTAAAATATCAGAAATAAAATACAAGAACAGAATTTTGAAAACTGTTAGATAAAAGCAATGAATCACTTATAAAGTAAAACCCATTCAAATTGCAAGAGACTTCTCAACACAAACCTTAATGGCAAGGAGAGCTTGGAATGAAATACTTCAAGCCCTAAAAGAAAACAAGTTCCAACCTAGATTATATAACCTGCAAAATTATCTTTCAAATTTGTGGAGAAATGAGACATTTCCATGATAAAAAGCACCCAAAGAAATTCATGACCACCAAACCAATATTCAAAAAAATTCTCAAGGCTATCTTAGAAAGACCATAAAGCTAACAACACCAAAATGTTCAACAGAATGAATGTGTCAGGTAAAATTATTCATTAAGTAAAAGGGAAAGAAAGTAAAACAGCAATAAGTAAATAATACAGTAAAAATAATAAATCAGTATCTATCAGTTAAAACTCTCAATGTGAATGGACTCAGTCAACTAATCAGAAGACACAGATTAGCAGAATGGGTGGAAAATAAAATCCAATGAATTGTATGCCAAGAAACACATCTAATACAAAAAGATATTTATAGACTAAAAATCAAAGGGTAGAAAATAATACTTTATGCAAGGAGAACCTAAAAACAAGCAGAGTAGCTGACCTATTCTACCAAAAGAAACAAAGAAGGACATTGAAGATTGATTAATGGAACTAGCCAATGGGAACATATGTGCACCAAACCACAATGTACCCAACTTCATAAAACAAATATTAATGGACATAAAAGATTAGATAAATATCAATACAATTATACCTGGGAAATCTCAGTATCCCACGATCACAAATAGAACAACTAAACAAAAAATTTAAAAAAAATCAACAAAAAATAGCAGAGATGAATCCAATCTTTGAACACATGGATTTAATAGATATGTACAGAGTGTCCCATCCAACAACAGAGTACACATTCTTCTCAGCTGCGTGCGGTGCTTTCTCCAAACGTATTTATTGGCTAATCAAGCATGCTTAGATAAATGCAAAATAATCAAAAATTTACATGCATATTATCAGATCACAGTGTGATTAGAAATCAATAGCAAAAGAAATTACATAACTATTCAAATTAAACAATATATTCTTGAATAACTAATGGGTCACAAAAGAAATTAAGAAAAAAAAATAAGACAGGTCCTAGAATTAAATAATAATGCCAGTACAACATACCAGAACTTGTGGGACACAAAATGAAAGTAGTCCTACAAGAGAAGAATATAGCTGTGAATGCCCACATCAGAAAAACAGAATGAACCCAAATAAATAATTTGATGCATCTCAAGGTTCTAGAAAAACAAGAGGAATCCAAATCCAGAGCCTGTATAAAGCATATTATAAAGATAAGAGTAGAAGCCAATGAAATGAAGACCAAAAACAATACAAATGTCAAATGAAATGAGCAGTTTATTTTAGACAAACCCTTAATCAATCTTACCAAAAAAGAAATGAAAAGACACAAATCAAAGCAATTAGAAAATCTTTACCTTTTTTTAGGTGAAATCACAACAGACACACCAAAATGCAGAAACTTGTTAGCAACTACTTTACAAACCTATATGCCAAAAAATTGGAAAACTCAGTAGAAATGGAAAGATTACTATACACATATGAATTATGAAAACTGAACTAAGAAGAGTTAAAAATCTTTAATATACCAATTACAAGCAATGAAACTGAAGCATTAATAAAAAGTCTTCCAACCAACAAAAGCCCTAGACCTGATGGAATCGAGTGACTCCATTAAGACTGAGGCTTTTGAGGTAAAACACCATGGTACTGGCACAAACACATACACGTAGTTCAATGGAACAGGATTGAGAAAGCAGAAACAGTCCCCTGCACATTCAGCCATATTTCATCTTTGAATAACTGGCAAAAGACATATACTAGAGGAAAGATATCCTCTTGAATAAAGGGTGCTGGGAAAATTAGATATCCACATCCAGAAGTTTGAGTTTAGACCCATATATTTCACAATTTACTAAACTAAAATTAAACTGGATCAACAATCTAAATGTTAAATAGAAACAATTTCCTGGAAGGTAAAACTCTTGAAGACACTCGTGTAGGCAGGGATCTTCTGAACAATGACACAAAAAATAATACTGAGAAAAAACAAATATATTAATTAAACTAAACATATTTACAGGTTCTTGGAATTCAGAGGTGGACATCTTTTGGCAAGGGGAGGGCATCACTGTACCTGCTATATCAGGCATATGCAATCACTAAGAGTGGGACTATATACTCTTGTAACCTTTCTGGTAGTTTGCCAGAACTGGATTACTTGGTTTATAGAATTGTACTTATATATTAATTAGATGTTTTAGTTCTATTTTTTTTTCTTCCTGGTACTGGGGGATTGGATTCAGGACCTTTGGCTTGCCGGGCAGGTACAGCACCATTAAGCTACACATCCCTGGTCCTGTGAGTTCTTCTTTATAGTATAGTTTAGAAAGATATCCCATAGAGGTGTTGAAAATGTTTGCAGTAGCTTTCTTTATTCAAATTCAGTGATGACCTACTCATCACGATGGCCATAAGCAGGTTCCAGTCTATGCAGAGATGGGAATGATCTTCTAAAACAAACCATTTAAATTGGATTTATTCTTACCAAAACAAAATTATTTTTACTAATATGAATTGATGTGGAAAATTACTGATGTGGGATTAGCAAGCCTTCTAGAAGCTTCCTGTGACTAGTATAGGTATCTAAATGCTCTGGGGTTCCAGGAATCAAGAATTTCTAAAAGATATCTCATTATTCACTGAAATATTTACCTCATTGAGTCAATCTCAGAAAATATACACAGAAACTCCTGCAGGTAAAACAAAATGTGTTTCATAGATACTAATTGTGCAAATTCAAAAAGAACTAACAATGTAATGTTTTCTCTGTGACAGGGCTTCTGTGACATTTCCTCCCCACTACCTTCTCCACCCAAGTTACTATGGTTATAGATTTTTCCAGTTTTAAAAAAAAAGTCTTTCATAAGAATTCCTGTTTCATACTCTCCCATTTTCATTGCTTAAGTCTACTTTAAAAAGTCCACTTTCTCCTTATTAAGTAAACTACAGGTTTTTTATTACAGAAAATGTAGTAAGTACACATTTGAAGATACATTTGCCACTAAGCTTGAAACCTCAAGTGATTTTATATCAAGATACACACACAATTTAATATTATTATTAATATCAAATAGTTTGCAATTGAAAACAGATCGTTACTTTTGAAAATTAATAAAGCTTTACAGATTTGCTATTGCCAAAAGTAAGATTTATGACTTTTAAATGTTTTACTCATTTTGTATAGTTTTTACCCATCATAATAAAAGTTTTTAGTCCTAATGTGTAAGTCTTTGACTGCAATTTTCCATCAATCCATTCTCAAGGAAGCATTTCTGGATGGAAGTCACTAGGTCAATCCTAGTAGGCAGGAACAGTTAGTCATAATATTCGCACACCTTTTCCTTTTCCTGGAGATTAAGAAAACCTTACATTCATAATTTCCTAGCCTGCTTCACAACCTAGACAGAAGCAATAAAACTCCCAAATCTTGCCACTTTTTAAATCTCTTTTGCAGTGGTATAAGAAGGATGCTGATGGCACTTGTGGAAGATACCAGTTTCAAAAGGGTTTACCCAAAGTAAAGCTGGGCTCAGGATTGTGTGTAAAGGTTAAAGAAATGACTTTATTCTGAATCTGTCATGGTTTTGCCTTTGAAAAATACAAAGAATATTTAATGAAATAATAAAAACTTCTAAAACCTATAGAAAATTTGATACAGAAATTATCTAATGTCAACAGTAACTAAATTAAGCCCTATAAAAGCCATCATTACAGTTTCTGGTCAATACAAGTATGATTTTTTTCATAGAAAACTTATAAAACGTAGCTCAGATAAATGTAGTGATCCTAAATCCTAAAAATATACAATTTTTAATAGTTGATAATATCCTAAAAATCTTTCATTGAAAATTGAGTTCTGATGACCACCTAGGTACTGATTTATGTGGTGATCTAGGTTTAACCAACATGTGTTGAATGTCCTCTATATTTGATCTCAAGTACTCCATATAATTCACACAACTTTTTAGTAATATACACACAAATAAAAAGTTAAACACAATCATGGAATAATTATAATTAAAATATCTAAAAATTTCCCTGCAAGTTTTATATAAGTATAAAAAAGGAAACACTGAAATTTATCTGAGAGAGGGAGGCAAGATTTCAGACAGTATGTAGGCTGAGGGTTGAAGGCTTCTTGAGAGCCACCTATCTGTGCAGTGAGCCAAGCCAGCACATTCATGAAAGGTTTTTTCATTGTACAAAGCCTGTACCATAAAAAAGTATTATGACTTGTGTAAACAACAGCATTAACAGAGAAATGTAGGGAGTCCTATGAGGAGAGAGAAGGTGGTGGTGATGGCTAGGAAGAAAAGGCCAGCAGGAGGACATAAGCTAGGTGATGAGAGCCTTTATGGGGCACACAAAGAATCCTGAGTATCAGATTTTTATATTAAAGAGATTACTTCAGAGAAATGGACTAAGTCCAAAAGAAAATAGAAAACAGTGTAGAAGTATAGGTGAAAATTGATGGTATCCTGGACTAAGACAAGCTATTAGAGTCTACAGGAGAAATAAATTCAAGATCTAGGAAGAAGGAGGAATAGATATGGTATGTGGCTGGATAAGGGAGACATTTACATATTTTGAAGCTTTTCTGGCTTGAATGACTGAATAACAATGGGAGGAATTGTTGGGAGGGAGGCAGGACCATATATGTGGATATTGCTGGCTGGTAGTCAGATGTCCAGGTCTGGAATCTAGCAGAGGTACCTGGACTTGGAAAGATCAGCCTAAGGGCAGGACTTGAAACCATGGCAGTGGCTGGAACTTCCCTGGAAAAATAACAGATGACAAAATAAGGGAGCTCGGGACAGGTCTTTGAAGAATATGGGTAACTAAGGGGATAAGAAGGGAATTTAACAAACTGGATTGGAAAGAGTTTCAATTATTAAATTATAGAGCCAGTAAATGGTCTTACCCAATCTTATCTCTACAGTCAGTGTAGTACTCACTAATTCTCATATTTGTGTACCTCCGTGATTTTGTCCTCCTCCTGATTCTTGCCCAGAGCCCATCTTAAATCCATAGAAGATGACAGGAGATAAGGATGGAGGAAAAGTAATGACAAAAGAATTAGAGAAAATCCATGTATCTATCTGTCCGTCACCTATCTCTGTACCTTTCCAAAATTTTATTGGGAAACTGGATATAGGATGCAATATTTCATAGGACAGAGAAAAATATTTCTACAATTTTTCTCTCTCCCAAGATCTGTTAGCTGTGGCAGCTGTCCTCTCTGTCTTCATCTTTCTTTTCCTGCAGCTTTCAGCCTTCTAGTTCTGCTGTGCTACCCATGTAGGCTGCTAAGGCCTTCCATTTGGCACCCTTACCCACTACCCTACTCTTTAAAACAAAGGCTTTTCCTTGGTATCTACGAGGCCAGAAAGGGATGAATGAGCTTATTTTAAAAAACTACTTTTCATTTCTCCCCTAGACACATATTTTTGTGATTAAGTTATTTTGTTATAAAATTGAAATATATACCTTTAGTTTCATGCTATTTCTCTACTTTAGATTTTATTCAATTTGTCAAATAAATGTACTCAGCTACTGAAATCAAACAAAGATTAAATAAATGGGAAGCTTCTCAGACACAAATATCACTGCAGCAAAGGGACATATGTAAAATTCATTTTCACAAAAAATTAGAGAAAAACACTAGCACATATTTAGTTTCAGTTCTTCACCTTTTCACAATATGTACCATAGGTATAATGCACTTTTTAGGAGAGAAATGTGAAATTTGGAAAAATTCCCCAAACTCCATGAAATGCTTTGAATTCAGAGTAGCATCTGGCAGCTTAACATTTTCTTTAGGTTCTATTATATAGAGCCATCTGAGTCAAAGCAACAGCATAAATTCACTTATTAACACTCTTACCCGAGAATGAGTTTCAGAGAAATCACTATGGCTCTAATTAAAAATTCACATTTCAACAAATCTTCTAGTGATTATAGTATTGCTAGAAGTAAAAAGCAGATCCAAGACTCTGCATTTTAATGCAACAACCAGGTAGATTTAGTACAGATGACTATGGTCACAAAAAATCATCTGTAATGATTTAAATGAACAGCTTTCTGGCACCTCTGCACACTTACTAAACAAGAAAATTTCTGAAGATCTGCTAAGCAGAGAACTCACATCTTGTAAAGGTTCTGGTGACTGTATGATCACACTGCAATGAGAACAGCCCCTCAGATAAGTTATTTTGTTATAAAATTGAAATATATACCTTTAGTTTCATGCTATTTCTCTACTTTAGATTTTATTCAATTTGTCAAATAAATGTACTCAGCTACTGAAATCAAACAAAGATTAAATAAATGGGAAGCTTCTCAGACACAAATATCACTGCAGCAAAGGGACATATGTAAAATTCATTTTCACAAAAAATTAGAGAAAAACACTAGCACATATTTAGTTTCAGTTCTTCACCTTTTCACAATATGTACCATAGGTATAATGCACTTTTTAGGAGAGAAATGTGAAATTTGGAAAAATTCCCCAAACTCCATGAAATGCTTTGAATTCAGAGTAGCATCTGGCAGCTTAACATTTTCTTTAGGTTCTATTATATAGAGCCATCTGAGTCAAAGCAACAGCATAAATTCACTTATTAACACTCTTACCTGAGAATGAGTTTCAGAGAAATCACTATGGCTCTAATTAAAAATTCACATTTCAACAAATCTTCTAGTGATTATAGTATTGCTAGAAGTAAAAAGCAGATCCAAGACTCTGCATTTTAATGCAACAACCAGGTAGATTTAGTACAGATGACTATGGTCACAAAAAATCATCTGTAATGATTTAAATGAACAGCTTTCTGGCACCTCTGCACGCTTACTAAACAAGAAAATTTCTGAAGATCTGCTAAGCAGAGAACTCACATCTTGTAAAGGTTCTGGTGACTGTATGATCACACTGCAATGAGAACAGCCCCTCAGGACACACTTCAATTTGCAAGTTATGGCTATGGTGCATTGTCTCAAAGACTCCAACTTCTTTATACACAGTCATATTATAGCTTTCCTTGGCTAAATCCAAACAGTTGTGAACAATCGTTTGTAACTAAAAGAAGCCCAAAATGTAAATAGAGAGAAAAATAAAGGATCAGTGGTAAGAAGTAGGGAGTTACACTTTTCCCATATGGGGGAAGTAGATTAAGAGATGAAATGTAGGTTAAAAAAAGAATTAAGATGTGCCATGTACTTGTGGCAGCTCCCCGCAAGAAATATAATCATTGTGCACTAGAAGTACGTACTAATAAAAAATGAAAACTGAAAAACGAAACTCAAAGAATAACTCTGAGTTCAGTTTTCAAACTGAACTTTATTCTATCCAGATATATAGTTTTGATGCACAAAAACATCAGACTCCAAGTGCTTTTCTGATTTGGCCATCACAATTATCCTACAACAAGGGTCATGAAAAACTGTCATCCTACAGATGAGAAAATGTCTTGCTACTATAGAAATCAAAGGATATGACTGAGGTCAGGAAGAGCTCACTTCTGTCTGCAGTGGGTTTGCCCCAGTCATTCACTAAGCTTCTTATCACTGTGTATCTTAGTTCATTTGATGGAAACAACAGTATAAAAAGGTGTGAACAGTGTAATGGTTTTGGAGTCATGGAAAGCTAGTTTTTTAAACCCTCACTCTGTTGATTCCAGAACCTATCTCTGTGCTTTGGAATATTCTCATTTGTAAAATTATACATAACAATATCATCCATGCAGTTGGGTATGGAGGATGCGATAAAGTGCATCTCAGCATCTAGTACAACAGCCAGCACACAGTAAGTACTCCATAAAATGTAGTATCTATCATTAGACTTTCATTTTTCTTTCTACCTCCTTCTGTTCCTCCATCCTGTCTTGTCTTTAGTCCAGTGGTGTTTCCACTGCACCACTCTGCCCTTCTCAACAGCTCGCTCCTCGTTTTACACAGTGAAGGGTCTTCCATCTGATCTCCTAACTTGACCGACCCTATTCTAGCACAGCATTTCCCAATGCTTCTCTTCATGCCTAAACCCACAATTAGTAAAACTCGACTTGAAAACTACATGTTAGAGTAATAGGCGGAGTCTAGAAGACCCAGGTTCTACTCTGGGGCCCTGCCACTGACTGGTTTTAACCTCGCAGCTTCAGCAGTAAAAATTCGGATATGAAAAAATTATCTTAAATGCTTCTCCTACATTAAAGCTGTGATTTACTGAACTTGCCTAAAAATGGCTTTTGTATTTTTAAATTTTAGACATGAGTTTAGAATGAATACTTGGAATTACAGAGAATTGTTCTACTGGCTTCCATAATTTTTCACTGCTTACAAAATCTCTTTTATAACTTGTTTCTTGGCTTTATAATTTTATCTTTAAAGATGAATAAAGGTGCCACTAGAAGGATTTCATATCCCTAGCACTGTCCATTAAAAATAGTTACAAAGGGCCGAGGATTTAGCTCAGTGGTTTCGCCACCTGCCTTGCAAGGGCAAGAACCTGAGTACCAAAAAACAAAACAAAACAAAACAAAACAAAATAGTTGCAAAGGCTTTTTCCACCTGATCTGGGGAAGGGATATTTGTATGAATGAAGCCACCCCACTTGGAGTATAGCCACACTCTGAGATTGACACCTGCCCAGAGGGCCTGGGGGCCTGATGCAAGGACTAAATGTGTGCATCTTCAAGACAGTACACTCTTGAAAATAATGTACCTGTGGTACAGTGACAAATGGCAGCTGCTCCAAGACTTTCCAAAGTAACTGTGCTTTATACAGAGATGATAATGAGGGCTAGGGCTGAAACATTCTTGCAGGTTGATGGCCAGTGCTAACAATAGGGGGAAAAATAGACCCACGCATCTATAGGAACAATACAAATTTAATGGAATCATATCCTGCTGCCTCAGTGCAGCTTTGCAAACACTACTGTCCACGTGCAGAGGTATAGAATTTATATCATTCTGCCTTTTAAATCATGCTCTAGTTCTCTTTTAAGAAAACACCCCAGGGACTGAAACATATTTTAAATGGGAATAAAACTCATATGTCTCTATTTTTCACTTACTTAACCAATTCTTATAATTCCTTCAAGCTATTCTTCTCACATTATACATAAAGACTTGAATGATCTTTGGTGTTCTCCACAACACCTCATAGAACTTATAGCCTGTTTTTAAATGGTGATCTATATTTTATGCCAACCAGACTATTAGCTTCATTTTCAAGCGAATGCAATTGTCATTCTAGTACTCATGATTATATCCTGAGTTATTTTGCCTGATAACTCCCATGCTTCCAGCTCTCCTAATTTCTTCTGCCAAATAGTTCTTGCACTATGGGCCACCTGTCAAGAGCCCCACCATCCCATAGGGCACCCTGTGTAGACTGCCTGCTTGGTTGGACTCCTTCATGCCCCATAGCCACAACTCACTGTGGCAACTCTGTCGATGTTTTGGAGACTAGCAGCTAGGACTAAGGTAATACATTCTCATCTATGCGTGTCCGTGCACCATCTCCTCCCTGGGTCAGCAGCAATGTGTGGAGGTCAAATGATGGTAGTGAATAAAGTTGAGACTCAACCCCTTAGCCATGAAAAGAGTTGGCCACTGTCATCATTAATCCAGGAATTTTTATAGCGCTTCACTGCTTGTCATTACTTGGGATCTATACTAGAAATTTAAAATACATCGAAGAAGTTTCATAAAATATTCCCAAAGTTTAAGAACATATTAAATCTGGTGGACAAACACTTTTTAAAAACCCTTTCTAAGTAGCCTGTAAACAAAACCAGCTGGAATAACTTCGCCTAAAAATATATCCCAATTTAACAAAACGTCGGGGCCATTTAATTGAAACAGATTTATGCTTCTTGCTCTGGCCTATATTCTGAAATGATTGAAACCACTTTGAAAACTGTAGCCTAGCATGAAAAGTCCTACTAAATTCAGGTCATGGAGTTTTAAAATAAAACCTGCTAAGATTCATATGTTTATATTTTAACTAGTCAACCTACTCCTCAGAACCAAACAGAGGAAAAAAGCATATTTAAAATCTGTTATGTGGTAAAATATTTGTAGCATGAAATCTTCATGTTATTTTTTTCAGGGCATGAAGAATGACTTTTGAGACAATATCACTTGTCTCCAAGTGCTTTATGACCATAAAAGAGTCATGTAAAACACTTCACTGTGAAAGTTATTCAGATTTTATTTAGATATTTAATTACTGTAATATCACACTTCAGTGGAAATGACCTAACCTAATATTATTAATGGTTCATTCTCTCAGTGTTAGTAAACATTTTGCATCTTGAAAAATCACATTTCTATGGGCTTTTGCCATTCCTTTATTTATTTTTATTTCAGCAAAATATTTATCATAAAACTGCAGTGTACTTAACCTGAACTTGCTATGGGGATAAAACCATTGGTGTAACATTTCTTCTCCTGGAGAAGCTTAACATGTTACAAGAAATGAAAAGTAATAGATAACTAAATAAATTACAAGAAGGAAGATTGAAAAGATGTGTCAGCAGTATAAGGATTTACCAATTCTTACTTTTCAAATATTTCTTCTGTTAATAAGCCATCTCCTCTAGATGGCTTCTCTTGTTACCTCAGTGCACATCAATTCAAGATATCACACACACACACACACACACACACACACATGCACACTCACAGACATATATATCTGTATATTCACACATATATTAGATGTATCTATATAGCAATATATTTTTCTGCTGAGTTTATCACCTACTCTTCAATTCTTTTCTCTTTAAAAATTTTGTTTTATTTTAATTGACAATAATTGTACATATTTGTGATGTGATAGATAGTATGATGTTGGAAAGACTGTGGAGTAATTAAAGCTTATTAAGATATCCCATCACCTCACCTATTTATTATTCCTCTATGCTGAGAATATTTAAAGTCTACTCTTCATGCAGTTTTTGAAATATATTCTTATTAACTATGACCACCACGCTGTGCAATAGATCACTAAGTCCCCCAGCCCCGCTTTCTAACTGAAGCTTTGTATCTCACCAACATCTCTTTTCTTTCTGCCTTTCCCACTCATGGATATCCTGTCATCACCTCAGCTCCATATGACTAAATCAAAATTTGTAATATTTTTCTCAAACCACATATTCTGTCACATTTCTTGGCATGAGTCAGGAGCTCCTCCTTCATTTAATGTACTGCTTTAAATCCTGAAGTAGTTTACTTAGTTGACAAACATTTTGTGACACAACAGGGATCCTGTAAGGTACACAAGATGAGGGTATGCAAGTGAGATTGAATAAGATGAGTCCCACTTTTAAGAGTTCCAAAAGGCAGGGTAAACCATCACCACTAATGGTGCTATCACAGCTCTAAAAGTCATCTTGAGTAACTTTCCCTTAATTCCAACATACACATACAGTTTATTTCTATTTTCAAATAACGCATTTCTTGTATTTATTTCCCTTG
Organism: Fukomys damarensis; assembly: GCF_012274545.1. Taxonomy (NCBI): domain Eukaryota; kingdom Metazoa; phylum Chordata; class Mammalia; order Rodentia; family Bathyergidae; genus Fukomys; species Fukomys damarensis. The sequence goes on from NW_022900927.1 coordinate 9,773,766, forward strand.
CTACCACCCTAATGAGACCTCTAACACTTCATATATAAGATGCCACTCTCACCATGCAATTTGATTTCCTCCTTTTGGTATATCTCCTTTTAAATCATTCTTCAAACATTAAAGGAAACTTACTTAAAATAGCCATTAGATGCTACCACTTGATGCTCAGAACTCTAATTAGCACATTATTATCCTCAGGATAAAGTCCAAGTTCTTTGCTGAGTTTTTTAAGCCCTTCAATAATGTGACTTCAATATACATCTGCAAACTATTTATAGTGTTAGAATTCACATGCAGTCTTATTAGCAGACTCTTTTGTTGTTGGGTACACTTAATATTTTTATACTGTTTACTATGAGCCAAGCATAGTGCTGTGCAATTCTTAGCCATAGTCAAACATACAAAGTCAACATTATTAGCTCAGGTCCATTAGGTACCTAATCTCAGCTAGTAAATGGCAGAGCCAAGATTTGAACTATGGAAGTCTGCCTCCTCAGCCAATACCCTAATCAATTTTCTTTACAGTTCAGAAGACAGGCCAGTCATAATGATGGATGCCTGTAGTCCCAGTTACTCAGGAAGCTGAGGTGAGAGGAGCACTTGAGCTCATGAGTTCAGGACCAGGCTGTGCAATATAATAAGACCTCATCTCAAAAATAAATAAATAAAATAAACATTTAGATGACAGTTATGAAACTAAGCATAACTGGCTTGGAGATACCCTAACTGCAAAGCTGGAGAAATACAAAACTTTTCCATGCCTACCTATAGTAGTAATAAAGCTATCTTTTGACTTTCTATGCTTCTTGGGTACTTGTTAAGCAATTTCTTTCTCATTGCTAGATTACACTGATCCAACTACTATAGAGTCAACATTTTAAAATCTTCTGTAACCTCACGTTATGGCTGAGTCTAGATGTTCCCCTCAATGCTTTATTGTGGTTCCACTAACGACCTGTGGACCTTCTGGAGGTGGCTGTATCTGGGCCATGTGATTCTGGGATTAAGGTTATGTGGTTACTAAATTAGTCCACTGATTAATTTGGCATGGTTCCAGGTAGAATGAAGAGTACCCCATTCTGGGCGTGAGTGTTATCCACCCTAAGGGAAGGTAGGCTGGATAAGATATAAGTGGCAGAAAGAGGATCACCGTGGGTCACTTGTCACTTGTTGCTTGCTGCCATGCTGCTGTCTTCCTTCTGCTTGCCCTGCTTTACCATGAACAATTTCTCTTTTGCCATATGCCGCCCTGCCTTGGAGCCAGCCAACTATGAACTGAAAACTCTACAAACTGTGAGTCAAATAAACCTTTCCTCTTTTAACTTTCAGTGTCCGGTATTTTTGTCTCAGCAACAAGAAAAGACACCCCAATTCTCTAAAGTTAAGTTATGTAAAGCACTCATGAGAATAGGTTGATTAAACAATGAAGATGACTTTACCGGTCTCCACGGTTTTCACCATGGCCTACTCCTGACCTTCAGTCCTGACACTACCACACAGTGGAGAGTTCAACTGCCTCCTGAGTTCATCCTTACCTATGTGCACCTTTATGGTTCTTCATAGTTCTCTACCTTTTTTCTTGCTGTTCTTCCTCCCTCTTCCTCTTTCTTCTATCTTTTATTCTCTCCCTTTTTCTTTCTATGAAGACAAATTTCTTTTTTAAGAATCCACACCAGGCACACTAGCTCCTGTCAGGATGGGGTAATAAATTTAGAATGTGTCCAGGCTATAGATATTTCCCTTCCACCTGAAGAATGCTTCCAAGTGAAAACAGTCTTCCCAGAATTTCTCTAATCTACTCTGCATACTTCATTTATTAAATTACAAATTCTTCTATGCTACTACAAACTACTGTAAACTGTATCTTACGAATCTTTGGACTCCTTTCATCCTCTGTCCCCAGTACCTGATATACGATGGGAATTGATAAATCTTTTCTGAATTTAATGGAAAAAACTGAGTATTTACTTTGATGATTAGGCTACTAGTTTCAGCTTGGAAAAATGAATTTCTTGTTTATTGTTCCTAGTTTTCAAAGTCTATTGACCTCCTAGTCTCATTTCTTCCTTGAACTTCTCTCTTCTATTTTTGGCTAAATGTATCTTCCTTTTTTAAACTCCTATGATACTTTTTTCTTTCTTTATTCTACAACACATATTTTAACTCCTGTAAGTTTTAGATATGTTTTCCCTTAATCTGGAGAGAAGGTAAGGGATGGGACGTACTCCAAATCAAATAGTTACACTATGAAATAAAGGGAAATATAAAATTCAGGTAACATGATTACAAACACTATATAGAATCAGCTAAAATTTTCCTCAGAAGGCTATATTCTTTACAACTTACTTCTTGAGAATTGCACTACATTGATTTGTACTACAGTACACATCATGTTACATCCTGCTGGCATCTGTTTATGTCTTAGTTCTGGTGATTTTATTAAAATGACAGAAAAATGTGTTACAAGCAATAATGCAGTAAAACAACTATTCCAAGAATACCTATAAAATAATTTTCTTATGTAAATTTATTCATAATTGGCATATTAATTTTGTTTTAAAATAAAATCATTATAGAAAAAGTATCAAATCCTCAGGGCTGACAGTGTAGCTATATGATATGGTATATGGTTAGTCTGCATGAGGCCCTAAATTTGACCCAGAAAAAAAATTCTCTTTTAATCAAAGTTTACAGTATCTTCTTAAAATATAAATTGGATTTGCCTACAATTTAAAAAGCCAAGGATCAATTGCTTTTAAATCTTAAATAATTTCAACAGGGACAAGCCATTTTATGAAACTGCTGCCTCCACTTCCACTAATTTTACTACTTTTCCATTTTCTTTCATCTAGAATGAGTGGATATGGGATGAATTGGATCATTGTTTAATTGGTTGCGGATTTTTTTTTTTTTTTTTTTTTTTTTTT
>NW_022900927.1:9776695-9786518 GCF_012274545.1 Fukomys damarensis
TTGGATACTGTCATGCACATTCCAATACCTTGAACAATACTTGTTCTGGGGCTCTGTTTCCTTAAATTACCTTCCTTTCTACAAGTACTGGTTCCCAAAAATTCTCTGTGATGCTCCCAGAGGTGGACAGAGCCAGCCTGAGACTCAGTGCTGCACTTCCCCCTCATCAACCTCATCAAGCAGCCCTTACTCTGGGCCTCCTCCTCCTGCCTGCCCACAGAGCTATGGAAGCCCAATAATGTGAAGAAGAGTAAGGAACGAGGACATGTGGATGTGCAGTGCAGTGGGAGGAGCTAGGACATTGCACGGACAAAACAGTCACTGAGTGTCTCTAACAAGGGAGTTGAAATGGTCTTCAATTGTAGGACCTAAATAGGTGAATCTAGGAAGGAGAAGGACTCTTACCAGACATCCTAGCAGTGAATATGCTATGGTCAAGAGCATAACAGAAAACACTTAATCCGGGGTAGAGCTAAAGCAAGGAGACATGGGAGAAAACACAGCCAGGGCCAGGTTGTGGGGGGGCATTAAGAGAGTGCTCCTGGAGAACAAACTTTACTGTTGCACTATGAGGAGTAACCAACAATATCTGGGGCTGAGAAGTGATGGTGTACAACATGACATTTCTAGTTATAAACTATGGAACAGGCAGCATGGGGCATATGGTAGCCAAGGACACTTACAGGTAGCAGGTCCATCCCATCAGTAATTTTAGAATAGTATAGAGGAGAGTCAGGACTGAAATGATAGCAAAGAAAAAAAAGCAAGGACTGGGGTACAAGAAACAGAAAGATGATTCAGTAGGCCTGCCTCGCTGGCTTGGTGGTGGGAGAGAGGAAAAGGAGTTAAGAGAACTAACTTCTGGTGTTGCTTTTGTATTTCTCTTTATATTGGGCATTTATTACTTCTAATATTGAAACCCAAACTCTCTGCTCTCTTCGGGACTGCCCCACCTAGCATGCATGATACCCCAGTCAGCTCAGGGACAGGCACAGGATGACCTGGGCCCTGCAGTCCCTTTCTAGGGAGTTTGGAATTGAATCTCAGGGCTCGTGGTTACCCCCTGAGACACTGACAGTGGCCTTTTTCTTCTATATGAACTAGAAAATTGCAAAAGGTGCTTTGCAATAGGAGATAAAAAGAAAGGAGAAGTGAAAAAGCAAAGAAGAGAGACGGAGTATAAAGGCCAGGTCTGGGTTCTCTGCGACACTTAAATCTCTGCTTTCAAGTATCCCTTGAGCCAAATGGATCCCTCCTCTTGAAATGCATAGGGTGTCACTGTAATGCAGAAATACATTCACTCTGATTAAGCTGCCCTGGCTGGGTTATTGTTACTTGCAGCCAAAATAGTGCAAACTGATATATTCTTCAGCATGAACTCTTCATCTTCAGACAACTGGTCTCTGGCTCCTCTCTGAACAGTTCAGCATTTTCCTGACTCCTTAAATTTCTGTGCCATTTTTTCATCTGGAATGTTTTCCCTCACCTGTTTTGCTGACTCTGCCTATATAAATCCTGGCTATCTTTCCTTTCTTTCATTTGTCTTTATGTAGTACATCTTGATGAATCAATCCATGATATCTGTAAATCATAATGTTATATTTTTCTATTTGAAGTCCCTGTTTTTAGTGAACTTATTAAGAAGAGTACTTAAAATTTACATAAATAGGGTGATGGGTGATGAGGGAATATATGCTCTCATACATATAAATTTAAGCAAATCCAAGGGAACAAATGCTTTCTTGGCACTAATACCTTTGACACGAAGACAAGTCTGTAAAGATACCAGTGGACCATTTAACCAAAGTGGACACTTAACGTTAGAAAAGTACATTATTTAGGAGATGGAAGAAGAAAGTTCTCTATATAAGTGATGCATACAGTGTTCCTGCATAAGTGCTATAAATTCAATTTGTAGCTCTCTAGAGTTGGTTCTGTGGCTAGTAAGACACAGACCTGGAATCTGTCAGTGCTGTCCAATTCCAGCTCCAGGGTTTTCTCTATTGTGCTAAAGTCTGTCACAGGAAAAGAAAAATACATATATCAAAAATTTTTTTGAGAGAAAAATATTCAATTTTATCTCTTTAAATAATTTTTAAACTATATTTTAGAAATAACTTATTAAAAATAGTAATAGACTCTTAAGAATGATCTTGAGCCTAATGCTCAGCATAGGCAAAACAATTATTGCTCTCTTTTGAAACAACTGAAAAAAAAGCCTTCAAAAAGGCCCCTCTTTGCCTTTAGAAAAAAGAAAAGCAATATGCTATCCTGTAAAATCTTGCATAAATCTGGAATACAATGGAGTCTCCTTTCCCTTCACCAACAGTAGCCTTTGTTCTGGTGACTTACAATGCCTCAGGAGGGGAGAAACCAAAATTGCCTCATGAAAGCAGTAAGAAAATGTCTAGCAAGAGGATGGACATTTAATGAGCAGGATAATGTGCCAAGAAACAGCTAATGTCTCTTTCTGCCCATTCAAATGAATATTCCTAAAACCTTAAACATTCACACCATAAGATTACATGAGTAACACTGGTTAGCACGATGCTATTGTATAAAAAATATCTGTTGCTAAGCAGAGCAGAAATACTGTTTACATGAAAATGGAATGATCTCTGGTGAATACTGAAAGTGATATTTTCCATAACCAGAAAAAGCATTTTTACATCACTCCATTTCCACTGCTATAAAGCCTTGAGTTGCACTAACAAGTGCTTTTCCCTGCGTGGTTGGCTTTATATCATTGTCATCTCTGCAGGTTTACAAAATGGCATGGTTTTGTTTTTGTTTTTGGTTTTGTCTATTGTTTTTATTCCCCCGTCAGCCTTGGCAGGAAATACCACCACACCTCACTACTTTTACGGACCCACCTTACCATGTTCATAAAATGAATTTTTGGTGTCCCTCTCATAAAAGCACACTTGGATTTTCCTCCCAGTAAAACTGCTGAAAATACATCAGAGGAGGCCCTATGAATGAGGGCTTTATGGGGCCTGCCACTTATAGGGTTTGTTTTACTGAGAACAGAGCATGAAGCAGTTTTAATGAGAAGAGGGAAAAACTGAGACACTTACCTGCATCACAATAAGGAGGTCAAAGACCAAGATGAAAGAAGCAAGAAAAGCCCTGGAAACCTCATCACTGGGCAAAAATCCCCGATTCAGCTTGTCCCAGCTGATCCAATCAGTTGTAATGACAAGTACGACCACAGAAGTCAGAGTAAAAAGAACTGTCCTGCAAGGAGAGAGACAATCATCATATTAGAAAAATACAGATACCGAAGAGCGCACAGTACCTGTGCTTGCATTATCTACGAAATACCTACAGTAAGGCATACTCATCAAAATAAAGACGAAAAAAGAAATGACCTTGGTTAGTGGAGTTCTCCCATGAGAACACTGGCATGGAGCTCTCATTACAGTGTAAAGTCCTCAGCTGAGGGAGCAGGCAGGCATACACAAAAGCCTAAGATAGTTGTTGAAAAGGTAAGGAAGACCTTGGATTCTAATATCCTCTTCAGAAGATGGGGGTAGTTGGAAAGGTTTCATGATTTTCCCCATGGTCCGATGAGCTCATTACAGGAAGAGCTTCTAAATCCTAGCTTCTTCTCCTCATGGGCACATACAATGAACACTTGTGGCCTATGGATCTCTTTTCATGCTCTGTCATCCATTCCTTGCTTAGTGTTCCCATGAAATCTTGTATAATTATTCACAGATTTACTTCAACAAGTATTTGTTGAACTTAAAACTTTTTATGTATTTAAAATATCATCAAATTAGACTTTAATACAAACATTCAAAATAGATCTGAAATGCAGGTAGTGAAAATTTAATCAACCAGCCTGGAGTGGTGGGCATGCCTGTAATCTCATCACCCGAGAGGCTGAGGCAGGAAGATGGCTGAGAGGTCAAGGTCAGCCTCGGCTACATAACGAGCTCAAGGACGGTCTGAAATACACAGTAAGATTTTGTCTCAGAAAGAAAGAAAAAGAAAGAAAGAAAGAAAGAAAGAAAGAAAGAAAGAAAGAAAGAAAAGAAAGAAAATTTAATCAACCAGAAAATTTTCCAGAAGGTAGGTTAGCCTTTGTTGTCAGGACTATATTGTTACCTGGATTATTTTTTTAATTTAAAAAGGAAATAATAATTATTTTGAAATAAATTCCATAAGAAAACACTCATTAAAAGAAAAAGTAAATAAAGAAAACAAAGAAAAACATGGAGATGAATTAAAACTGTAGAATACCCACTATTTATGGAAATTAGCACATGATTTTTCCTCTTTGTCTTATAAAAACTGACATCACAAAAATAATTTCAATTTTCCAAGAAGTTTCCTTTTCAAATGTACAATGTACAAATTTTGAAACAAAAATTTTGGTATTTCATTTTTAAAATTTATTATTTGTATAACATTATACTTTGACATAATTAAAGTATTTTTCCCTTATTAACAAAAAAGATATATTAATTTAAAAAAGAATTTAACTGCAAACCAAAAAATTCCACAATGTCTTCTGCTATGCTATTGTTTAGAATACTTCTGGTCACAAATATTCAAATGGGTTAAATGAATTTGGGAACAATTCAAAATAATTATCATAATCAAACAGAAATACTGAATATCATATAATCAAAAGTAAGGGTAGTGGAGTTTTAAATAAGTGTTCTATAGAAAAAGTTAATTTACTTTTTTGAGTTTAAGAAAATTTAAGCAAATCTGAATGAAGTTATCCAATTTTTTTCAGCTTTAATTGAGTTTATTGGTACATTTTAGGGACACAGTACAGTTACATTCATTGTTGGGATCTTGTACCTCTACATGACAGGTCTTGGTTTTCATTTTTTCCCCTTGTCCCTGCCCTCCCTTCACCCCCTCCTCCCCTTCCCATCTACAAGCACTTCATTTCCATCTTTTCTTTATCTCACATTTTTTTCTTTTCCATTATTACCCTTCCCCTATCCATCCCACCTTCCTACCTCTTTAGCCCCTTTCTTCCCATTTCACCATGTCAGTAATCTTATTAGGATCTTATGTATTATTGCAGTTTATTCACACCAGAGAAACTATTCGGTATTTACACATGTGTGACTTATTTATTTCACTTAGGAGTATATCTTCAATATATATCCATTTTCCTATGAATGAACCTATTTTCTCATTCTTTATGGCTGAGTAATATTCCATTTTATAGAAAATCCACATCTTCTTTATCCAGTTTCCAACTGAGGGACAAATGGGCTATTTCCAAGTTTTAGCTATTACAAACTGTGCCACTATAAACACGGGTGCACATACATCACTGTGATATGATTCTTTTAGTTCTTTTGGAAAGATACCCAGCAGAGAGATGGCTGTGGGTCAAATGGAATCTCCAGTCCAAGCTCTTTCAGGTATCCCCATATTGATTTCTGGCTGTGGGTCAAATGGAATCTCCAGTCCAAGCTCTTTCAGGTATCCCCATATTGATTTCCACAGTGGTTGCACCAGTCTGCACTCCCACCAACAATGGCAAAGGGTTCCTTTCTCCCCAAGACCCCGCCAATATTTGTTATTGTGTGATTTGATAGCAGCCTTTTTTTTGTGGGGTGAGGTGGAATCTCAGTGTTGTTTACATCTGCATCGCTATAATGACCAGTGATGTGGAACATTTTTTCATATATTTACTTGCTGCTTTTACTTCTTTGTCTGAGAAATGTCTGTTCATTTCAGATGCCCATTTTTTAATTGGGTCATTATATTTGGGTGGCTGATTGTTTTGAGTTCTTTATATATTCTAGATAATAGTCCTTTGTCTGAGGAGTAGCTGGTAAAAATTTTTTCCCACACTGTAGGTTGTCTCTTAGATCTGCTGATGGTTTCTTTTGCAGTACAGAAGCTTTTTAATAAGATGAGATCCCAGTTGTTGATTCTTTCTGCTAGTTCCCATACTACTGAGGATTTGTTCATAAAGTGTTTTCCTATGCCAATGTCTTCCAGAGTTCTGCCTAACTTACCTTCCATCAAGTTTAATGTTTCTGTTTTAACATTTAGATCTTTCATCCACTTGGATTTTAATTTAGTGCATTGTGAAACAAAAGGGTGCAGTTTTAATCTGTGGCAGGTTGAAATCCAGTTTTTTAACACCATTTATTAAAGAGGCTATGTTTCATCCACTGAGGATGGTCAGCTCCTTTGTCAAAAATGAGGTAGCTGAGTACATCTGGGTTTGTTTTTGTGTCTTCCAGTCTGTTCCACTGATCCTCAGGCCTGTTTCTTTGCCAGTACCATGCTGTTTTATCACAGTGGCTTTGTAGTATAGTTTCAAATTGGGAATTGTTATACCTGCTGCCATGTGTCTGTTACCTAGGATGGCTTTTACTATTCTAGGTCTCTTCTGGTTTCAAATGAATTTTTGGATTCCTTTTTCTAGTTCTGTGAAATATAGTGTTGGAATTTCAATTGGCATTGCATTGAATGTATATAGCATTTTTGGTAGTATGGCCATTTTCACTATGTTGATTCTTCCTACACAGGAGTGGTGGGGGATATCTTTCCACTTTTTATTATCCTCTTCAATTTCTTTTTTCAGAGTGCTATACTTTTCAGTATAGAGATCTTTTGCTTCTTTTGTTAGATTGTTTCCTAGATACTTCATTTTTTGAATGCTACTGTAAAAGGAATTTTCCCCCTTATTTCTCTCTCAGTGAGTCTGTTATGTATGTATAAGAAGGCCACTGAGTTTGGGGTGTTTGCCTTGTATCCAGCTACTCTATTGAATCTGTCAATTAAGTCTAGAAGTCTTTTGGTGGAGTTTTTTGGATCTTCAATGTAGAGTATCATATCATCAGCAAATAATGACAGTTGAACTTCTTCCTTTCCTATCTTTATTGTTTTAATTTCTTTCTCTTGTCTAATTGCTGTGGCTAATGTTTCCAGAACTATATCGAAGAGGAGTGGTGATAGTGGGCATCCTTGTCTTGTTCCTGATTTTAATGTGAAGGTTTTAAGTTTTTGGCCATTTAATATGATGTTGGCTGTTGATTTTTCATAGATAGCCTTTATTAAATTGAGGTACAGACCATCTATTCCAATTTTTTGCAGGGTTTTTATCATGAATGGGTGTTGAATTTTATCAAATGCTTTTTCTGCATCTATTGAGAGGATCATGTGGCTTTTGTCTTTGACTTTGTTAATATAATGTATTACATTTATTGATTTACGTACATTGAACCATCCTTGCATCCCTGGAATAAATCCGACTTGGTCAGGATGTATGATCTTCTTGATAATCCTCTGTATTCTATTTGCTAGTATCTTATTAAGGATTTTTCCATCTATATTCATTAAGGAGATTGGCCTGTAGTTCTCTTTTTTAGTTGCATCTTTCCCTGGTTTGGGAATCAAAGTGATACTTGCTTCCAGGAATGAATTTGGAAGTATAGCGTCCCTTTCAATTTCATTGAAAAGTTTGAAGAGTATTAGCAGTAGTTCTTCTCTAAATGTCTTGCAAAATTCAGCAGTGAATCCATCAGGGCCTGGGCTATTCTTTGTTGGTAAATTTTCAATACCAATGACTGTAATTGGGGTGTTTAAGATGTTTTTATCTTCTTTGTTCAACTTTGCTAATTCATAAGTATCTAAAAATCTGTCCATTTCTTCTGTGTTTTCCATTTTATTGGAGTACAGGTTCTCAAAGTAGGTATTAATGATCCTCTGGATTTCTGTTGGATCTATTGTGACTTTGAATTTTTCATTCCTGGTTGCATGGATCTGAGCCTTTTCTTTTCTTTTTTGGTAAGATTAGCTAAGGGTTTGTCTATTTTATTTATTCTTTCAAAAAAAACAGCTCTTTGTTTCATTTATTTTTTTTGTATCATTTTCTTAGTTTCCATTGCATTGATTTCTGCTCTAATCTTTATAATTTCCTCTCGTGTTCAAGCTTTGGGTTTTTCTTGCTCTTGTTTTTCCAGGAGTCTAAGATTCATCATTAGGTTGTTTACTTGAGCCCGCTCTGTTTTCCTAGTGTGGGCATTCAATGTTTTGAATTTTCCCTGTAGAACTGCTTTCATTGTGTCCCATACATTCCTATATGTTGTATTGGCATTTTCATTTATTTAAAAACTGTCTAATTTCTTCTTTAATTTCCTCTGTAAACCATTGATTGTTTAGGAGAGTGTTGTTCAGTTTCCATGTGATTGTGAAGTGCCTACAGTTTCTTGTGCTAATGATCTCCAGCTTGATTGCACTATGATCTGATGATATACAGGGGATGACTTCAATTCTTTTGCATTTATTCAGACCTGTTCTGTGAGCCAATATGTGGTCTATCTTGGAGAATGATCCATGTGCAGCTGAAAAGAATGTATATTCTGATTTTGTGGGGTGGAATACTCTGTAGACATTTATTAAATCCATGTGTTCCAAAGCTTGCTTCAGTTCTACTATTTCATTGTTGATTTTCTGCCTACATGATCTGTCAATTTGTGATAGTGGGGCACTTAAATCCCCCACTAAAATTGTATTAGTGCTTATTTGATTTTTCATGTTACTTAATATTTGTTTTATATAGTTGGGGGCATTTATATTTGGTGCATATATGTTTATGATTGTCATCTCTTCCTCTTGAATTGTTTCCTTTACAAGGATGTAGTGGTCTTCTTTGTCTCCCTTAATGAGTTTTGGTTTGAAATTTACTTTGTCTGTGAATAAAATTGCTACTTCTGCTTTTTTTTCTGGGCTCCTGATACATGGAGAATTGTTTTCCATCCTTTCTCTTTCAGTCTATGGACTTCCTTTTGCACTAGGTGTGTTTCTTGTATACAACATATTGTTGGATTTTGCTTCTTAATCCATTCTGTCAGTCTATTTCTCTTGATTGGTGAATTGAGGCGATGAACATTGATAGTTATAACTGACACGTTCTGACTTATCATTGTCATGTTATCGTCCTTTTGTTGACTCCCCTCTCCTTTTAGTTTCTTGTCTTGCCTATTTGATTTGATTTGTTGGGCCTCGTGGTATTGTGACCTTCATTGTCCTTTTCTAGCATATCGTTTAGAATTCCTTGTAGTGCTGGTTTGGTGTTCATGAAGTTTCTCAGGTGTTCTTTGTCATGGAAGTATCTTATTTCTCCGTCTATTTTGAAAGAGAGTTTTGCAGTATACATCAGTCTAGGTTGGAGGTTGTTTTCTTTTAGGACTTGAAATACCTCACTCAAGGCTCTCCTTGACCTAAGCATTTGTGTTGAACAGTCTGCTGTGATTCTAATGGGCTTTCTTTTGCATGTGATTTTTTTTTTCTTTTCCTTTACTGCTTGCAGTATTTTGTTCTTCTGTTGCATTTCTGGGATCTTGATTATTATATGTCTAAGTGTAGATTTTTTTTTTTAATTGTGGCTAGTTGGAGTCCTATATGCCTCACTTATCTGTATGTCTAATGCTTCCCTTCTGTTTGGGAAGTTTTCTGTCATTAATTCTCTGAAGAACTCTTTAAGTCATTTGTGTTTTCTCCTGCTATTTCATGGATTCCTATCAGTATTATGTCATTTTTCTTTGCATCATCTAGAAGTTGTTGGATCAATTTCTCACGATCCCTTACTGTTTTTGAGAGAACTGTTTTTTCACTTTCACTAAGATCCTATCTTCTATATCTCAAATTCTATCTTCACAATCTTTTATTTTGTTTTGTACACTTTCAATAGTTTTTAATTTCTTGAATATCTGTTTGAATCTGTTTTATGGATTTCATTTCTTTCCTATGTTGGGCATTCATTGTTTCCATTTCTTTCTTATGCTGAGTCTTCATGGCTTCTACCATGGTCTCGAGCTCATTTTTTTTT
>NW_022900927.1:9786591-9823055 GCF_012274545.1 Fukomys damarensis
TTATCTGGGAAATTATTTCTGATTTGAATTTTTCTAGAGCCTGATTGATCTGTTTTGTTACCTCCTGCTGGTGCCCTGCTGGTTCACTATCAGACTTTTCCTCCTCATTTGCCCTACTGTTTGCCATTGGTGAACTGGAAGTCTGTCTTTGTGTCTTGCTTAAGTGTTTTCTAATTTTTATTTTTGTTGTTGGGTTGTCCTTGGTTTAATTTCTGGGTTATTACTTAAATCTTCGTGATATAGTTGCATTTTAGCTTTTGAGTCTCTAATGACTCATAGACATCCTCATTTTCATAATATTGGAGAAAACAACTCATTAAATCAATCACAATCCTTAATCCCAATTGATACATTCAGCAGCCCAATAGGATCAAGCACAGCTTGCAAATTGAGTACTTGTGGTAGTCATTAATCTATCACCTTTAAACCATGTGAATTAAATTAATATTGAGAAGCAGCATAAAATATGTTTGTAGTGAATACGCTTTTCAATATAGCATCTTTACCATTTAGAATGGGGGGTTAGACTGATTTAGGATGACAAGAGTAGATAAGTGGAAGAATTGGAGTGAAGCCAGAGGATGTAGAATGACCATATTATCTTTACAAAACTGTTAATTTCAAAGGGGATAGACAGAGTGCAGGAATAAGGACAAGAATATATCCCCTTAACAGTAACAGGGGTTCACCTTACCTTGAAGCTACAGAGCCATTAGTGAGGTAAAATGACAGGAGACAAGAACATAAAGAAAAAAAGAAAAAGTAATAAAAGAAGAAGTCTGAGTTAAGGCAGGAAAAGGAATAAAAAGGGAGATAAGGGATAATATGGTGGAGCAAGAGACTGAGTTGGAGAGAGAGGACAGAAAAAGTAAAGAAATTTTAGGGTGGAATGAGGAAAAGAAAAAAAAAGAATTTGAAGGGCCTCTTTCAGACTATGTTTCTGTTGTCATATTATACCATGATGTACAGCCATGTGCAGATCCGAATCCCCTGATCTCAGCTTGCCGATGGCAGATCTCCGTGACTGAGACTGACCTCAGGCCACAAGGCCTAAATTGAATTTCCCAACCCACAGGGTTGAACTCCACTCAGTTCTATTACAGGTTTCCCATGCCCTTTCTTTAAAGATGTTCAAAGTTGGGAGCTCAGAAAAATACCCTTCATGACCACCTATGCCTCTGAACAGTGGGTCCAAGGACTGGCCCAATCAGGAGGTTTGAGAATGGGGGGGCAGGTCGTGGGGGTGTCTTAAGGCCGCCCACTTGGCTACCTTCCTTACTGGATCTGGTGGCGTGCACTCAGGGAGGTCGCGGACCCTCTGGGTGGGCCTGAGCAGGCGGCTGGAGAGACCTCCTCTGGGGTCCTTGCTTCCTTATTGGATCTGGTGGCACACCAATTATCCTATTTTTTGTCAACTCAATCTTCATGAAGAGCAGATAAATAAGAACTAGCCATCAACGTTCTTGTTGGTAATAAAGATATCTTCTCACCACTTGTAGCCTTTCAGACATATTTTTCACAAGGATGCCATGGGAATATCCACTGTTTCAGGATGTGCTAAAATTGTATATGTTGGTGAATAGTTGAGGGTTTAAATTCCATTACATTCTATCCTTTTTGCCTCCTTCACACATTCCTTCACATTCCTGTTTTATTATTGTTATTTGTTCTGTTTAAATATCCAGCACTAGGCCAGCTGTGCTGGCACACGCCTATAATCCCAGCCTTTGGGAGGCTGAGGCAGGAGGATTGCTTTGCGTTTGAGACTAACCTGTTCTACATAGTGAGTTTCAGGTCAGTCTCAACTACATAGTGATACCCTGTCTCAAAAATAATAAATAAAATAAATATCCAGCACTAGCAGATTATTTTTTTTCTTCATTGAGTTTATTGGTACATTTTAGGTATACAGTACAGTTACATTCATCATTGGGATCTTGTTCCTTTACATGACAGGTCTTGGTTCTCATTTTTTCCCCTTGTCCCTGCTCTCCCTTCACTCCCTCCTCCCCTCCCCATTTACAAACATTTTATTTCCATTTTTTCATTTTCTCCTATTTTTTCTTTCTCTTATTACCTTTCCCCTACCCTTCCCACCTTTCCTACACCTTTAGCCCTTTTAACAATGTCAGTTGCCTCATTAGGATCTTATGTACTATTATAGTTTATTCACACCAGAGAAACTACTTCATATTCACACATGTGTGACTAATTTATTTCACTTAGGAGTATATCCTCAATATGTAACATTTTCCTATGAATGAAAGTAATTTCTCATTCTTTATGCCTGAGTAACATTCCATTTTATAGAAAAACCACATCTTCTTTATCCAATCTCCAACTGATGGGCAAATGGGCTGTTTCTAAGTTTTAGCTATTACAAACTGTGCCACTATAAACATGGGTGTGCATATATATCACTCTGGTATGATTCTTTTAATTCTTTTGGAATGATACTCAGAAGAGGGATGGCTGGGTCAAATGGAACCTCTAGTCCCAGCTCTTTGAGGTATCTCCATATTGATTTCCATTGTGGTTGCACCAGTCTGCACTCCCACCAACAATGGAGAAGGGTTCCTTTCTCCCCACAACCCCGCCAACATTTGTTATTGAGTGATTTCTTGATAGCAGACATTCTTTGTGGGGTGAGGTGAAATCTCAGTGTGGTTTTCATCTGCATCTCTCGAATGACCAGTGATGTGGAACATTTTTTCATATATTTACTTGCTGTTTTTACTTCTTTGTCTGAGAAATATCTGTTCATTTCAGATACCCATTTTTTAATCAGGTCATTATATGTGGGGGTGGTTGATTGTTTTGAGTTCTTCATATATTCTAGATAATAGTCCTTTGTCTGAGAAGCAGCTGGAAAAAATTTTTTCCCACATTGTAGGTTGTCTCTTAATTCTGTTGATGGTTTCCTTTGCAATGCAGAAGCTTTTTAATAAGATGGGATCCCAGTTGTTGATTCTTTCTGCTAGTTCCTGTGCTACTGAGAATTTGTTCATAGTCTTTTCCTATGCCAATGTCTTCAAGAGTTCTACTAGCAGATTACTTTTGATGAAGTAAAAGTACTCTAGCAATTCATTCCAATTCTATGGACTATGTATATCCTACTGGTTAGAGTCAGATAATACAGGGAAGTATTTGGAATTAGCACATTTCCTACAAGACATCTCAAATATGCTTTTGTGAGGATAAGTAATTACATGGGAATTAATATTCTAATGTTAGCTGATACTAGAAACATTCCTTAAGAGGCACATTTTCCGGTGTCAAAGTTAGAAGTCTGGAATAAATGTCTTCAGAATAATTAGAAACTTCATCTGTTTATTACAAGATCTATAAAGCAGCTATTCTTATTATATAAACTAACATTTCTGACCACAACGTTATTAAATTAAAAAGCAGTAACAGGAGAAATTTTGGAAAATTCATGAACACATGAAAATTAAACAAAATGCTGCTAAACACCAATAGTTTAAAGAAAGAAAAATGGAAATGGCAAATATCTTGAGACAAATGAAAATTTGGTAGGTAATAAAATCTACCAAAATATATGGATGAAGTAAAAGCAGTTTTAAGAGAGGTTTATAATAATAATTTTCTACAATAAGACAAAAATAAACTTCTAATAGCCTAAATTTATAATTCAAGAAAGTGGAAAAAAACATATAAAACCTCAAGTTAGTAGAACACAGGAAACAATAAGCATCAGACCATAAATAAATGAAATAGAGAATATAAAAACAATAGCCACAATAAACTAACACTGAATTTTTGGAAAAGTAAACAAAATTGATTAACCTTCAGCTAGACTAACAAGGAAAAAAGAGAATTCAAATAAATTAAATCATAAATAAAAGTAAAGACATTATAATTGATATCTTGAAACTGCAAAGGATCACAAGAGGGTACAATCAACAAGAAAAAGTCAACAAATTGAGTAATCTATATATTTAAAAAGACATGTTTCTAGGATCACACATCCTATAAGAATGAATCCTGAAGAAACAGAAACTCAAATATATCAATAATAAGTAAATTACTGAATCAGTAACCAAAAACTTCTAAACAACAACAACAAGCCTGGGCCCTGATGGCTTCATGGTTTTTAAAGAATTTGATCAACTGTTTAAAGAATTAAGTGGTTACTCCTGCCCCTTTGACACAGCAGAGGAGCCCAGCATCAGCTTGCAACCTTCTGGTGGGCCCAACCCTGCAGCATTGAGCAGCACAGAAGCCCAGTCACACAGGCACCAACACAATGAAGTCAGTGCCCCTTCCCTCTACCCCCATGAAAAAGAGAAAGAGATACTGAGATGAAAATTGAAGCCCACAGGAAAAGTGAAGAAAATCTCTGCTATATAGGCATACCACACCACCATAGTTGGAAAGTTAGAGGGACCAGGACCTCCCATTGGAACCTGGTCTAACTTCAGGGGACATACAGCTGCAAACCTGCAGTAGAACTTTGCAGAGTTCAACCCAGCAGGCGGTAACAGATCTCAACTTGGACCTTGCAGCCAAAAATCAGCCTGAACCTCAGGGGACAGTTGCTGGCTTGCTGAGTCTAATTAACTACGATCTGCACACTCCTGCCCACTCTCTCTACTGTGTTAACAGAGGCATACCCTGAAGGAGGCCCTCTATTTGTATTTTGCATTTTCAAAGTAACATTTTTCTGTTATTTTTAAGCATTTAAACATTTTTAATCTTTTTATTTTGTCAAAATATTTATTTTATTTTATTTTATTTCTCTTTCTTTCACTCTCTCTTCCCCTCTTGCTCTTCATTTCTGTCCCTTTCATTCCTGTTCCTATCCTAATGCAAATTTATTTTCTTTCTTTTCCTTTTCTCAATTTCCATTACTTTTAAAAGAAAGTCATGATAGTCTCTAGCCTCCCTAGTGCTGTTAGTTCTGTTCTTGGGTGTATTTTTTCTGTCTTCTCCTCTTCCTTTCAACAGCTCCCTAGAGTTTGTGGGATCTTCCTGTGTCCTCTGACCTCACTTCTCATCTTTCTCTATCCTATCTATCTATCACTCCCTCCCCAACTCCTTCTAAATCCTCATCCTGAAGGATAAAGTTGATTGTTTGAAGAGCTTACTCACTATAAACATATTTTGGGCTAGTCCTTGATTTTAATTTAATTCACACAGTTAAAGGTGATAGATTAATAACTACCACCAATTATCATTTTCTAAACTGTTCTTGATCTTATTGTGTTGCTGATTGTATTACTTGGGTTAAGGTGTTGTGATTGATCTAATCAGTTGTCCTTCCTGGTATAATGAAAACGAGATTGCCTCAGAGTCATTAGAGACTCAAAACCTAAAGACAAGCTATGGCTGGGAGATCAAAGTATTAACCCAGGAATTAAACCAAGGACAGTAGCAACAACAAAATACAAATGAGAAGGCATTTTAAAAAGGCACAAACAGTCTTCCACCTCACCAAAGGTAAACTCTGGGTGAAATGAGGTGGAAAAGTCACACAGTCCACCATCTGGACACCCTGAACAGATAACACAGGATGTAACAAAACAGATAAATGCAGCTCTAGAAAAATTCAAAACAAATAATTTCCCAGATAACCACAGAGATGGTGAGATGAATTAAAGAAATGATTACAGATTCTAGAAAAGAAACAGATAAAAAGCAAGAAGATATACTCCTAAGTGAAATAAATAAGTCACACATGTGTAAATACCAAATAGTTTCCCTGGTGTGAATAATCTGCAACAATGCATAAGATTCTAATAAGATTACTGACCTTTAGAAATGGGAAGAAAGGAGCAAAAGGTGTAGGGAAGGTGTGATGGGTAGGGGAAGAACAAAAATGGAAAAGAAAAAAATGTGCGAGAATGAAAAGATGAAAATAAAGTGTTTGTAGATGGGGAGGGGAGGAGGGGGTGAAGGGAGGGCAGAGGTAAGGGGAAAAAATGAGAATCAAGACATGCCATGTAGAGGTACATGATCCCAACAATGAATGTAACTGTACTGTATCCCTAAAATGTACCAATAAACTCAATAAAATTTAAAAAAAAAGTAAGCTCAGGACCATCATAGAAGCCATGGAAAGCAATAGAAATCATGAATGCCCAACATAAGAAAGAAATGGAATCCATGAAATAGATAAAATCAGATATCCAGGAGATAAAAAACTCTACAGAACGCATTCACAACAGAGTGAACGAATGTGAAGATAGAATATCAGATATAGAACATAGGATTGTAGTCAGTGATGAAAAGAGAGATCTCTTAAAGACAATAAGGGAACATGAGAAATTGATCCATCAGCTCCTAGATAATACAAAGAAGAATACTATAACACTGATATGAATCTAAGAAGTAGCAGGAGAAAGTACAAATGACATAAAAAAAATACTGTCCACTAATGACAGAAAACTTTCGAAACAGAGAGGAAGAATTTGACATACAGATACGTGAGGCACACAGGACTCCAGCTAGCTATGATAAAAAAAAAATCTACATAGATATATAATAATGAAGATCCTGGAAACCCAACAGAAGAACAAAATACTACAAACAGTTAGAGAAAAGAAACAAATCACATGCAAAGGAAAACCCATCAGAATCACAGCAGACTTTTCAACACAAACCCTCAAGTCAAGGAGAGCCTGTAGTGAAGTATTTCAAGTCCTAAAGGAAAACAACCTCCAACCTAGACTGAGGTATCTTGCAAAACTATCTTTCAAAATTGATGGGGAAACAAGATACTTTCATGAAAAAGAACACCTGAGAAATTTCATGAACACCAAATTGGCACTCTAAACAGTTCTAAACAATATTCTGGAAGAAGATAATGAAGGACACAACTCCATAAGAGCCAACAGAGCAAATATACCAGGCAAAGTAAGAAATTAAAGGGAAAGAGGGGGAAAAAAAGAATAAAAGAACCAACAACAGAAAATAACATAACAATGAAAAGTAACTGCATAACAGTTATAACCATCAATGTTAATGGCCTCAATTCACCAATCAGAATAAATAGGCTGGCATAATGGGTTAAGAAGCAAAATCCAACAATATGCTATTTACAAGAAACTCAATCTACAAAGAAATTCACAGATTGAGAATAAAAGGACAGAAAACAGTTCTCCATGCAACAGGAGCCCAGAAAAAACGGGGGTTACTAACTTATTTGCAGACAAAATAGATTTAAAACCAAAACTAAGAGAGACCAAAAAGGCCACTATGTCCTTGTAAAGGGAACAAGAGGAAGAAATGACAATCATAAATATATATGCACTGAATATTAATGCCCCAACTATACAAAACAAATATTAATGGATATGAAAAATGAAATAAGCACTAATACAATTGCATTGTAAAGGGCAAGAGGAAGAAATGACAATCATAAATATATATGCACTGAATATTAATGCCCCAACTATACAAAACAAATATTAATGGATATGAAAAATGAAATAAGCACTAATACAATTGCAGTGGGAGACCTCAATACTCCACTAACACCAATAGACAGATCATCTGGACAAAAAAATCAACAATGAAATAACAGAACTGAACCAAGTCTTAGAACAAATGAACTTAGTAGATGTATACAGTGTTCCACCCCTCAAAATCACAATATACATTCTTTTCAGCTGCACACGGGTCATTCTCCAAATTAAACTATATGCTAGCTGATAGAACAGGCTTAACTACATGAAAAGAAATTGAAGTTATCCCCTGTATATTATCAGACCATAGTGCAATTAAACTGGAGATCAATAGGATAAGAAACCACAAGAACTTCACAAACATATGGAAATTGAATAATACCTGCTGAACAACCACTGGGTCACATAGGAAATTAGAGAAGGAATTAGACCATTTCTACAATTAAATGATAATGCCAATACAACATACAGGAATCTATGGTACACCATGAAAGCAGATCTACAAGGAAAACTTATAGCTGTAAATATCCATACTAGGAAAAAATAGTGAGCTCAAATAAACAACAGAATGCTACTAGAAAAAGAAGAGCAAGACAAACAAAAAGCTTGTACAAGGAGGAAATTAAAAAGATCAGAGCAGAAATTAATGTAATGGAGATATAATACAAAAAATCAATGAAACAAAGAGTTGGTGTTTTGAAAGAATTAATAAAATTGATAAACCCTTAGCCAACCTTATCAGAAAAGGGAAAGAAAAGGCTCAAATTTATGCAATCAGGAATGAAAAAGATGAAGTCACAACAGATCCAGCAGGAATCCAGAAGATGATTAATACCTATTTTGAAAATCTGTACTCTATTAAAATGGAAAATATAGAAGAAAATGGACATTCTTGATACAAATGAACTTCCAATGTTGCATGAAGAAGATATAAAAAGTATAAACACACTAATTGCATTCAATGAAATTGAAAATGTAATTAAAACATTACCAACAAAGAAAAGCTACGGTCCTGATGGCTTCACTGCTGAATTTTATAAGACATTTAGAGTAAAACTATTGCCACTACTCATTAAACTCTTCGGTGAAATTGAAAGGGAAGCAATACTTCCAAATTCATTCCTGAAAGCAAATACTGCTTTGATTCCAAAACCAAGGAATGACCCAACCAAAAAAGGGAACTACAGGTAAAGCTCCTTAATGAACATTCATGCCAAAGTCCTCAATAAGATACTGACAAATAGAATACAGATGATCTTACACCCTTATCAAGTAGGACTTATCCCAGGGATGCAAGGATGGTTCAACATACATATGTAAATAAATGTAATACACTATATTAGCAGAGTGAAGGACAAAAACCAAAGGATCATCTCCATAGATAGGGGAAAAAAATTTGACAAAATTCAACACCGGTTCATGATAAAAATCGTACAGAAAGTTGGAATAAATGGTATTTATCTCAACTTGATAAAATCTATTTATGAAAAACCAACAATCAATATCATACTCAATGGTCAAAAACTGAAAACCTTCATGCTAAATTCAGGAACAAGACAAGGATGTCCACTGTCACCACTCCCATTCAATGTACTTCTAGAAGCATTAGCCACAACAATTAGACAAGAGAAAGAAATAAAAGGAATAAAGATAGGAAAAAAAGAAGTTAAACTGTCATTATTTTCTGATGATATGATACTCTACATAAAAGACCCGAAAAACTCTGCCAAAAGACATCTACACATAATTGAGATTCAGTAGAGTAGCTTGATACAAGTTCAACCTCAAAAATCAATAGCCTTCTAGTATAAAAATAGCAAACTCACTGAGAAAGAAATTAAGGAAACAATTCCCTTCACAATAACATCAAAAAAAGAACTATCTAGGAATCAATCTAATGAAGGAGATAAAAGACCTCTACACTGAAAACTACAGCACTCTGAAAAGAAAGATAGAAGAGAATATAAGAAAAGGAAAGGATATCCTTTGTTCTTGTGTAGGAAGAATCAACATAGAGAAAATGGCCATATTTCCAAAACTGCTATACAGATTCAATGCAATCCCGATTGAAATACAAACAGTATGTTTCACAGAACTAGAGAAAATAAGGCAAAAAATTCATTTGGAATCAGAAGAGACTTAGAATAGCAAAAGCCATTCTAGGCAACAGAGACATGGTGGGGGTATCACAATTCCCAACTTGAAACTACTACAAAGCCACTGTGATAAAAACAGCATGGTACTGGTAAAGAAACAGATGCAAGAATTGATGGAATAAATTGGAAGATTCAGAAACAACACCAGACATACTCAGCTACCTCATCTTTGACAAAGGAGCCAACCATCCTCACTGGAGGAAAGATAGCCTCTTTAATAAATGGTGCTGGAAAAACTGGATTTCAACTTGCCAGAGATTAAAACTAGACCCCTATCTTTCACCAGGCACTAAACTAAAATCCAAGTGGATTAAAGATCTAAATACCAAAACAAATACACTAAACTTACTGGAAAATAAATTTAGAACTCTCAAAGACATTGGCATAGGAACAGACTTTATGAAAGAATCCTCAGCAGCACAGGAACTTGCATAAAGAATCAACAACTGGGATCTCATTGTATTAAAAATTTTTTGCACTGCAGAAGAAACCACAAATATATCTATAAGACAACCTACAATGTGGGGAAAATTTTTACCAGCTGTTACTCAAACAAAGGACTACTATCTAGAATATATAAAGAACTAAAAAAAATCAGACCCCGCAAATATAAAGACCCATTTTAAAAATGGGCACCTGAAATGAACAGACATTTATCAGACAAATAAGTAAAAGCAGCAAATAAATTTATTAAAAAATGTTCAACATCACTGATCATTCAAGAGATAAAAAATGAAAATGACACTGATATTCCACCTTACCAAAGAAAGTATGGCTACTATCAAGAAATCAACCAATAACAAATGTTGGCACAGCAGTGGGGAGAAAGAAACCCTTCTCCATTGTTGGTGGGAGTGCAGACTGGTGCAACCACTGTGGAAAGCAATATGGAGACACCCTAAAGAACTACAATTAGAGGTCCCATTTGACCTGCTATCCCTCTGTTGGGTATCTTTCCAAAAGAATTAAAAGAATCATACCACAGTGGTATATGCACACCCATGTTTATAGTGGCAGAGTTTGTAACAGCTAATACTTGGAAACAATCCAAATGCCCATCAGCTGGAGTCTGGATAAAGAAGATGTAGTTTTTCTGTAAAATGAAGTACTACTCAGCCATAAAGAATGAGAAACTAGAAACTTTTATGGTTGAATGGATGCGTACTGAGGTTCTATTCTTAAGTGAAATAAATAGGACCCACCTGAGTAAATACTGAATAGTTTCTCTAGTATGAAAAACTAAAAGTGTAAATAAGGTTCAAATGGTAAAACTGATAGTGTGAAATATGAAAAAAATGGCTAAAGGGGTAGTGGGAAGAGGAGGGGAAAGGAAAAGAAAAAATGCAAACAAAGTCTTTCTAAATAGTGAGGGGTGAAGGGGGTGAAGGGAGGGCAGGAATATGGGGAAAAATATGAAACAACAATAAGAATACAATGTCATGTGAAGGTACAAGATCCCAATGATATATGTAACAGTATTGTTCACTTTAAATGCATCAATAAACTTAATGGGGGGGATTAAGTATTTAAAAGTACTTAAGGAGAATTGATGCCATTCTTTCTGAACCTTCCCAAGATTTCAAGAGGAGGAAATATTTCCAAATTCATTTTACAACACCAGAGTTACCCTGATACCAAAGCCTGACAATGACTCTATATGGTAAAAATTTTAATTAAAATAAAAGGAAAAATTAAAATGAAAATTATTGCAAAACTTCTCAACAAAATATTAGTAAATTAAATCAACACACATTTTAATCAGCACATTAAAAGCATCGTAGACTATGAGCAAATGGTACTTATCCCTGGGATGTAAAGTGGTAAACATAGATAAATCAATGAATGTGATGTCTTAAAAGGTGAATTAGCATTATTATTTCAAAAGATACAAAAAATCTTTCAAAAAATTCAGTATCTGTTTATTATAATAAAAGTTCTCCAAATGTAGGTATATAGCCATGTGTCACTTAAGCATGGGCACACATTCTGAGAAATGCATCTGTGTGTGAACACTAGAAAAGTGTACTTACACAAACTTAGCTTCCTAAGTATCAAGGATATCTGTTATTACAGAAACGTTGTTATGCAGAGTATGCTTATAGAAGGAATGCACCTGGACTAAATTAGGTCATAATAACAAGCAAACAGCTTGAATCACACTGAGTGGTGAGAAGCTGAAGGCTTTTCCTCTAAGAGCAGGAATGAGGCAAGGATGCCTATTCTCATCTCTTCAATTCAATATAATACTGAAAGTCCTGACTAAAGGAATGAACAAGAAAAATGAATAAAATCCACCCAAGGGAAATGTAAGACTGTCTGTTAGCAGTTTGCATGATCCGATATACAGAAATCCTAAAGACTCCATTGATAAACAATTTGAACTAACAAGTTACTTGAACAAAGTTTCAGGATACAAAATTAAGACAAAAATCAATGTGTTTCAATGCATTAACAGATATCTTTATCAGATAAACTATCTGATAAAGAAATCCAGAAAACAATTTCATTTACGAAAGAATTGAAAAGAACAAAAATACCAAGGAATCAATTTAATCAAGGAGAAAAATTTATACACTTAAAAGACTAAGGCATTTATGAAAAAATAAAAAAGTACAAATAATAAAAGATATCCTCTGTTCATGCATTTGAAGAATATTGTTAAAACATCTATATATTATCCATACTGATTTACAGATTCACTGCTAATCCTATAAAGATTTCAATGGCATTTTTCACACAAATAGAAAAACAATTGTGACATTCACATGAAATCATAAAAGATTGTGAATAGCTAAAGGAATCTTGAGAAAGGTGTTTGGAGATATTACACTTTCTGATTTCAAATTATATTACAAAGTCATAATAACCAAAATGGCAGAATACATGGGACAATTCTCTAAAAATACACAGCTCAGTAATAAACTCCCATACATATGAAGTTGACTAATCTTTGACAAGTTACCAAAAGAAGACATAAAAGGGTAATCTCCTCAAAAAATGGCATTGAAAACAAATAATATCCTCATGCAAAAGAATGAAATTGAATCCTTATCTTATACCATATAAAAAAAATTATTTCACAAAGAATTAAAGACAAATATAAGGCCTGAACCTCCTGGATGTTTGCTTTATTTAATATATTTCATTGATCCAATATATAATTCTCTTAGATCTTTGTAAGTGTCTTTGCTGGCTTTATGACATACTTCTGTTTTGATAAAGAGTATTGTTACAGGCCTGAGGAAATAGTTACTAGCAGCATTTTATTACTCCAAAGGGAAATTAAAGGAGATATTCTGCCTGGTCTTTAATATTTAATACTACAAAAGAAATAAAAATGGCAATCATTAAATATGAATGCATACAGCTCAGAAAATAGAATCTTAAAAGTAAAGTCTTGAGAGAATGGAAAAAAGAAAAGAAATTGGGGAACCAAAGCACAACACATTAATTCATCATACTCTATCTAAAATCATGCTCAGTGTTAAGGAGGGGATCACACTGATAATTCAGTCAAAAGGTCCAATTTAAAAGAACCTTAGTACAGATGAACAAAAAGTCTCTTTTATGTGGAGCTACCGCAAAGGAAATAGTAAATAATAACACAGTACAATCCTCTATATGATATGTTTGACATGCTGGATACTGCTATAAATACCTCACATATTAGCTTCCATAATTTTTGCCACAACTGTATTATCATCACCCCTAATATGCAGGTATAGAGGCTGACTCATAGAAAGTTAAATAACCCAACCTACTACAACAAAAACTTGATCGATTACAGAGATCAAACATGGAGATGACAGAAGGTGATTCGAGCCCATGCTAACTCATGGCAGTCTGTTCCATAGCCATTGCCCTGCATGGCCCTCCACAGGAAATATTAATATTAATGAATATTAATCTCCTGTTACCACATTTCTACCCAGAATGTCATTTACATTCCTTTTTCATTACACTATTGGAAAAACATCATTCCAAAGTACTCCTCATTAAAAAATAGAAGAGAGAGACATGTACTGGCCAGAAACAGTTAAAACAGTCATGTGGCAATGAAACTGGAACTTCACGGATACCAGCCACCACTGCAATATCCTTGGGTTTTATTTAATCAATATAGTTGAAAAGAAAGATATTGACTCTGGACCACTCTGAACTTAGGAAGTTCCAGCTTCTCTTTTAAACAGGATCCAATTAACAATTATCTAGATGATTTTCCTTTCACACAGACTATAGCCAGTGCCAACTGGCTCATCAATTCCACTCTTTCTGGTTTCTGGCTACCAGTCAAATAGAAAGATCTCATACATAATTATCAGCTGGAGTGGTTAGTCTTTTCACATTCATGGTTTCAAATTTCCAGTTAGCCTATATCTTTTTCCTCATTTGCTGCTAATACTTCTTCAGTTAATAGGATTCAGAATATGAGAAACTAAGAAAGGTTAACAGATCTTTTCCATTCTAAAGGTTCATTCCCAAATTCTGTGGTAGGCTCCAGGGCAACAAAGAGTTGTTGCTAAAGAAGAAGGGGGGGGGTGACAGTTAATTTAAGGGCTGGGGATTTAGCTCAGTGGTTCTGCTGCCTGCCTCCCAAGTTCAAGGACCCGAATTTGATCCCCGGTACCAAAAAAAGAAAAAAAAAAAACCAGCAACAACAAAAAACTCCACACATTTAATTTAAATTGTTGCAAAAAAAAAAAAGAACAAATAAATCACTTCTGCAGTGATTAGCTCCCTAACACTGAGCTTGTGTCATACAGTCTCCCAGTGACACCGCTAACAAGAAGTTAGATCCAGTGATGCTTAGCAAGGATTTGTCTACCACAGATGACTTTTTCTGTTCTGCCAACAATCTGCAGAAATTCTCCGAAATTCAATCATCTTGTCATCTGTTGAAAATATATTCTTTTTGCAATCTATTCCAATATCTATTAAAATAACACATGTAAAGTCTACATTATTCCTAAATCATAGTTTAATTAATAATTTTACCCTATCTTTCATCCTCAATTCTGGATTTTAAAAAAAATTCTAGATTTTAAAAAATTTTGCTTTTAGTATCTAAATTTGGCTATTTGTTTTCTTTTATTTGTTACCACATTATGAGTGGTCATACAGCCTGAAAGAAGGAGAAAGAAACAGAAGACTTGGCATAAACAAAGGGCTTACTCATTCACAGTTAATTGCCATGAAATTTCATTTTAATTAAACCAGGTAACAGGATGTGCAGCATTGACTTAAATCAAATAAAATTAAATCAAATAAAATTGCCAATTTTGACCATTTTATTGTACTAAAAATAGCAAGTATAATAAATGTGCTTTTACGTTTTAATATATAAGCCATTGTTTTCTAAAATGTTGATAATCTGTTATTCTAGTCATGAATATCATATTCCTTTTCTGATTGTGCTACACAATTATTAAAGTCTTGACGAAAGTGAAAACCACTTATTCTTTCTAAAAAAATTATGTTAAAATGTTGGAACTCAACCAAAACAAGTGAGGTCATGTTTCATTGTTTCTCACTGGAAAATAAAACTCTGAATCCTTTTTAAAATGGGAAGCTTAATGTTACCTCTGTGATAAAAGCATGCATGAATAGAATCTAAGTCTTATGTTACAAATTATATAAGGTAAAAATGTGGTCTGACAACAAAATTTAAAGTGATTTAATATCATAATTTCTAACCATCTTGTATGTAAGAAAATTAAAATAACCAGTCATAAACAGAACACTTTTCTTTTTTACTGCAAAACCAAGAGTCAGTTCAAGCACACAATTCTGCACACTATCAGCACACTGAAGTAACAGATGGCCATGAGAGAATACCAACACTTCTCATTTTGCTTATTTTAATTATCAATGTTGCCACTGCTACTTTGTAAGAAAAATAATCACCATTTGTGTCCTCAAGCTAGTTCTTCCCAAATATGTGCCTTTACTCAGCCCTGCAGCCCAGCTCATGATATCAAGGTTGCTGTTGAGAAAGAGCAACTTTCCGGTTTCTGACTCTTGAGATCGGGAAGCACCAGGGGAGGACAAAGGTAATGTTTGCCAAGTGACCTAATACAAAAAAGCATAGCCAATCAATATGGCTTTCATTAAGTAAATTGAATCACCAGTTATTAGACAACCTGAATATATTTCATTAAAATAAGATCCCTAAGAAAGGAAATGCTGTTACTAACTCATCTCATTTTATGGCTCCATTGGGATCCAGAGTCTGTAAAGAAAATTATTAGAATCTAATGTTGTCTATTAAACCATACATTTTTGTGTTATTTATCTTTATATCTTTAGATTTCTTCACCACAGCAGGAGCTCAAAAAGCACTGAACAAATTGAAATGAAGAGATAACTTGGTAACTCTTGCTCTTGAAAGGCCCTACAAGAGGTTGCTTAAAAAAATCACCTCAGGGTTGCAGGAGTTAGTCATACAGCATATAATTTATGTAAACAGTGTCCTGTATTCTAGTCTAACTAAATAGTGCTCCCTGCTGTGCCCAAGAAAAACAACTGTGTGAGATTTTGGGTATTGGCAGCTTGATATAAGAAGTGACAGATGATATGACCATATTTCTTTTAGTGGCTTGGATTCTTCTACCCGTGACTGACTGAGGCTAGTTGTTTAATTAGAGGCACTTAAAATTACTTATACATTTAGGGTATAGTTAGTCCTGATTAGAAGAAATCATTTTAATTTCTTTGTGTTTCACAATTGTAAGTATGAAATAAAACATATGTTAGGAAAAAATAATACTTGTTAAACTGCAAAATTCATTTGTTACTGATTAGCAATGATTGGCACATTTTGGATGCTTAGCAAATAGTTAAATGAATGAATTCAACTATTAGGTCTGGGGTATGAAGCCTATATGTCACCAGGCACAGATGCTAATGTGATTTATGATACCTCCTCCCCTGTTTACAGAGCAAAGAAAGAGGGCTGTGCAATGTAAAATCATGTCAAGTGGCTCCAATGTGCTTCTTAGCCCTATGTGTCTCTCAACAACTCACTAGTCCACTATTTCTACCTTGGGGATTGCCTTGCACATAAAAAATAATTCACCAAGAGCTTCAGCCAGAGTCCTACCATACCATCAGTAAGTGCATGGAGATCCCAGGTAACAGCAGTGTGGACAAAGTGGCACAGATACAGGGGGATCCCATTTCAGGCACTGCCCTGACCCCAGAGGCTTGTGAACACCAACTCATGCCAAAGGCCTGCCCAGAAAAGAGCTTCACAGGCTCACAAGCTTCAGCCAGAGGCTCACTATACCATCTGTAAGTGCACACAGATCCCAGGGAGCACTGATGTGGAACTGAGGGCTGTGGCTGCAGGCAGATCCCAACCAGGGCTCTGCCCTGACTCTGGCGGCTTGGGCACACAGGCCATAGCCAAGGCCCTGACTGGAGAAGAACTACACTGGCACAAAAGCACCAGCCAAAGTCTCTTCCTGATAAGATTGATAAGTGCACAGAGGCCCTAGCCAGAAGCCTGCTCAAACAACATGAACTGGGGTGCACAGCCTCCAGCCAAAGACATTCCCTCATAATAGCTACATAGGGGGCCCAGAAAGAGGCACACCTAGATA
The DNA here is from genome assembly GCF_012274545.1 of Fukomys damarensis. Taxonomy (NCBI): domain Eukaryota; kingdom Metazoa; phylum Chordata; class Mammalia; order Rodentia; family Bathyergidae; genus Fukomys; species Fukomys damarensis. The sequence continues at coordinate 9,803,776 of NW_022900927.1, forward strand.
CCACCCAAAGTGTGCACAGGCTCCGTCAAGAAGCCCACCCTGGCAACAGGTCAGCTCAAGGATCCAAAAGGCAACCATTCTGAACCCGGGAATTGGTTTACTTGTGAGCAGCAGAAAAAAGGCTGCTCAGTGGCCTGCTGAGAATTAAAGATAACTGGGGGAGCAAAAGTTTCCTCAACAAAAGCACAGAAGGATGCATCTGTTGAAATGAGAAGACACTTAAACAAGTCTCAAAACCAGATTCCAGCTCACCTAAGGCAACCCCAAAGTGCAACAAGATAGAACAATCTGATAATCACCTGGGCTCCCTGAACTGGCAGCAAAAGAGGACCTGGAAAAAAATGAAACCAGACATAATTTCTCAGATAATAGCAGAGATTGTGCCCATAGGGAAATACATGATTAATGAATCTAATGTGGATATAGCTCAGTAGTTCTGGCACCTACCTCACAAGTGCAAGGAACTGAGTTCGATCCCTGGTACAAAAACAACAACAACAACAAAAAAAAACTAAAGTGGATACAGGCCCCAGCCTGCACCCAGCAGACCAGAGATAACTGGGTCAGCCATGTGGAAATCCTGTCCTTACTCCAGTCTGCATCCAGTAGGACCAAGGCACAGGTGGTCATAAAGGTAATTTTTCTGAGCTCCAGAAGATGGAATGGAAGTGAACAACTGCCGTAAAGGCACATCAGACCTCCATAGTTGGTAAGTTGGAGTGATCACCACCATCCATCAGAACTGTGACTATCTTCAGAGAAAGGGCAAAGGGAATCTGTAGCAAAACCTTTCAGAGTTCAACCCTGAAGGAGGTCAGGGAGCTCATTTTTGGTCTTGCAGCCTGAATTCAGCCTGAATCTCAGGGGTCTGCCCTGACCCCTGAGACTAAATGACTTAGTTTTAGCTGAGACTAAATGACTTAGTTCTGCACAATGCTGCACACATTGTCTATTGTGACAGCAAAGATATACCCTGAAAGAGGCTCTTCAAAGTCTTTTTCTTCTTTCTATTCCTCATTGCATTCTGCAAATTCTTTCTTTTGTTCTGTCTTCTTTTTCCCACTCAGCCTCTTGCTCCCTCATATTATTCTTCATCTTCCTTTCAGTTCCTGTTCCTTCCCTAATTCGGATTTCTTTTTTGTTTGTTTGTTTGTTTGTTTCTTTTCTTTTCTTCTCTCTTTTTCCTTCACTCAAGAGTCACTAGTTACAAAGGAAAGTGAGTCTCTATTACTATTAAGTTGTTCTATTCTTGTCTTTGTTATTGCACTCTATCTTTCCCTCTTGTCTTCAACAGTTTCCTAATATTTGCATGGTCATCCTGTGTCCTCTGGCTTCACTTGAAACCTTCTCCAATTTTTCTACCTATCTATTCTTCTCATCCTAACTCCAAGTCCCCATCCTAGAGGGTAAAATTGCTTTAATGGAGATCTATTCACTATAAACATATTTTGAGCTGCTCCTCGCTTTGATTTTATTCACATGGTTTAAAGGTGATAGCTTAATAACTACCATAAATGGTCAATTTTCAAGCTGTGCTTGATGCTATTGTGTTGCTGATTGTATCAATTGGGCTAAATGTCTGTGATTGATTTAATGTGTTGTCCTTTCTGATATTATGAAAATGAGAGAGTCTATGAGTCATTAGAAACTCAAAAGCTAAAGAGCAGCTATATCAGGAAGATAAAAAAACTGACACAGGAATTAAATCAATGACAGCCCAACAACAAAAACAAAAAAGAGAAAACACTTAAGCAAGACACAAAGACAGAATTCCAGTTCATCAATGGCAAATTCTAGGGGAAATGAGGTGGAAAAGTCTGACAATCAACCACCAGGACATCCTGAATGAATAAAACAGGAAGTAACAAAACAGAACCATCAGGCTCTAGAAAAACTCAAAACAAATAATTTCCCAGATAACTACAGAGATGGTGAGCACAATGAAAGACATGATTGGAGACTGTAGAATAGAGTGGACACAGATTTTTAAAAAATAGAGGAGCTGAAGAACATGATGGATTCCCAGAATAGGAAACAAACAGAATTCATAAAACAGATGCAAACAGATTTCCAGGAGATTAAAAACTCCACTGAAAGTTTACACAGCAGAATGGGCCAATTTGAGGACAGAATTTCAAATATAGAAGATAGGATTGCACTTAGTGATCAGGAAAGAAAAATTTCTTAAAAATAGTAAGGAACCATAAAGAAATCAAATCAACAGCTGCTAGACAATGCAAATAAAAAAAATAAAACATAAGACTGACCAAAGTCAATGAATAAACAGGAGATAGTGCAGATAACATTAAAAAAAAAACCTGTGGAAAAGAAAGAAGTGATTGGATAAAACTGCCCAAGGAGGGGAAAAGAAGTTGACATAAAGATACGCGAGGCATGTAGAACTCCAACACGCCATGATTTTTTTAAAAAAATACACATAGGCATATAATAGTTAAGATTCTAGAAATCCAACAGAAGAACAAATTCTACAAGCAGTTAGAGAAAAGAAACAAGTCATATACGAAGGAAAAACAATCAGAAGCAAAGCAGTCTTCTGAGCACAAACTCTCAAGGCAAGAAGAACTTGGAGCGATGAAATTCAAGCCCTAAAGGAAAACAACCTCCATGCCCAATGTACATACACTGAAAAACTGTCCTTCGATATTGATGGAGAAATAAGATACTTTCATAATGAAGAACTTCATGAATAACAAACTAACACTGCAAAAAAATTTTATATAATATCCTAGGAAAAGACATCAAGGATAACAACCTCAGGAAGCCCAGCAGAATGAATCCATCAAGCACAACAAGAAATTAAATGCAAACAGGGACAATCCAACAAAAAGAAAAAGTCATCACAAGGATGAGTCAATATTTATCAGTTATAACCATCAATGTTAATGGTCTCAATTCACCAATCAAAAGAAAGAGACTGGTAAATGGGTCAGGAAGCAAGATCCAACAGTATGCTGCATACAAGAAACACTTAATTCAAAAAGTAACTCATACATTGAAAGTTAAAGGGTGGAAAACAATACCCTATGTGATAGGAACTGGAAAAAAACAGGAGTAGCTATCCTCTTTGCAGATCACGTGGGTTGCAAACCAACACTGATTAAGAGAGACAAAGAAGTACACTATATCCTTGTAAAGGTAACAATCCCAGAGGAAGAGATGACAATCATTACTAATATGCACCAAACACTATTGTGCCCAACTATATAAAACAAATACTAATGGACATGAAAAATCAAATAAGCATTACTACAATAGTAGTGGGGGAACTCAATGCCCCACTGTCACAACTAGATATATCAACTAGACAGAAAATAAACAATGAAATAATAGAACTCAATCAAACTCTTGAACAAACAAATTTAACAGAGGTTTACAGTGTTCCACCCCACAAAATCAGAATATGCACTCTTTTCATCTATACATGGATTGTTCTCCAAAATAGACCACATACTTACTCAAAGAACATGTTTAAGTAAGTGCAAAGGAATTGAAGTGATCCCCTGTATATTATCAGACCATACTGCCATGAATTCAGAGATCAATAGCAAACGAAACACCAAGAATTTCATAAACACATGGAAATTGAACAACACACTTCTGAATAACTAATAGGTCACAAAGGAAATTAAAGAAGAAATCAGACAGTTACTACAATTAAATGTCAATAACAATACAACATACCAGAATCTATGGGATACAAGGAAAACAGTCTTATGAGGGAAATTCATAGCATTGAATACACATTTAGGAAACAGAATGAGTTCAATTACACAACCTAATGTGGAACCTAAAGCTTGTAAAAAAATAACAGCAGGACAAACCCAAAGCTTATACAATGGAGGAAATTATAAAGATCAAAGCAGAAATCAATGGAATGGAGACTAAGAGAACAATACAAAAAAATCAGTGAAGCCAGGAGTTGGTTCTTTGAAAGAATAAACAAAATTAACAAAACCTTAGCCAACCTTAGCCAAAAAGAAAGAAAGAAAGGAAAGAAAAGACCCAAATCAGTGTATTTAGCAATGAAAAGTGTGAAATTACTATGGACCCAGCAGAAATCCAGAGGATCATCAATACCTACTTTGAGAACCCATACACCAATAAGATGGAAAACACAGAAGAAATAGACAGATTCCTAGATATGTATGAACTACCAAAGTTGAACACAGATGGCCTAAAAATTCTAAACGACCCAATATCAATCATTGAAAATGAAAATGTAATTAAAAATTTAACAGGTAAGAAAAACTCAGGTCCTGATGGCTTCACCTCGGAATTCTACAAGACATTTAGGAGAAACTATTTGCTACTACTATTTAAACTCTTCAATGAAATTGAAAGGGCAGCAATACACCTCAATTCATTCCTGGAAGTAAGCATCATCTTGATCCCAAAAGCAGAGAAAGACCCAACCCCAAAAGAGAACTGCAGGCCAATCTCACTAATGAACATAGATGCAAAAATCCTTAATAAGATACTGGAAAATAGAATGCAGAAGATCATCAAGAAGATCAAACATATGAAAATCTGTTCATTATCACTGGTCATTCGAGAGATGCAGATGAAAATAACACTGAGATTCCACCTCACCCCAGAAAGAATGGTTACTATGTAGAAGTCAACCAATAACAAATTCTGGCAGGGTTGTGGGAAGAAAGGAACCTTTCTTCATCGTTGGTGGGAGTGCAGACTGGTGCTACCATTGTGGAAATAAATATGGATATACCGCAAAGAACTAGGACTAGAGGTTCCATCTGACCCAGCTATCCCTCTGCCAGGTATCTTTCCAAAAGAATTAAAGGAATCATACCACATAGATATATGCACACCCATGTTTACAGTGGCACAGTTTGTAAAAGCTAAAACTTAGAAACAGCCCAATTTCCCATCAGTTGGAGACTGGGTAAAGCAGATATATTTTTTCTATAAAATGGAGTACTACTCAGTCATAAAACCTGAGAAACTAGAGTCATTCATAGGAAAATGGATGTGCCAAGAGGCCATACTCTTAAATGAAATAAATAAGACACACATGTATAAATATTGAATAGTTTCTCTGGTATGAAAAACTAAAAGTGTAAATAATATCCAAATTGTATAACTCACAATGTGAAACAGGAAGAAAAGGGATAAAAGTGTAAGGGAAGTAGAAAAGGTAGAGAAAAGGAAATAAGGGAAAAGAAAAAAATACGAGAAAAGGAAAAACAGAAACAAAGTCTTTGTAATAAATGAAGGTGGAGGGGGTGAAGGGAGGGCAGGGGTATGGGGAAAAATGAGAACCAAGATCTGTCATGTAAAGGCACAAGATCCCAATGATAAATGTAACTGTACTGTATAGTTAAAAGGTATCAATAAACTCAACGAGAAAAAAAAAAAGATCAAATGCCCAGACCAATTAATTCATCCTAGTGATGCAAGGATGGTTCAACATATGCAAATCAACAAATGTAATACACTATATCAAAGGAGCCAAGAACAAAAAACATATCATCACCTCAACAGATGCAGAAAAAGCATTTGACAAAACCCAACACACATTTATGATAAAAATCTTCCAAAAATTGGAATAGACAGGCTCTTCCTCAATCTGATAAAAGCCATCTTTGAAAAACAACAGCCAACATCATACTAAGTGATCAAACACTGAAATCCTTCACTCTAAAATCAGGAATAAGACAAGGATGTCCACTTTCACCACTGCTGTTTAATATAGTTTTGGAAACATTAGCCACATCAATAAAGAAAAAGAAATAAAAGAATAAAGATAGGAAATTAAGAAGTCAAATTATCATTATTTCCAGATGACATGATACTCTGTATAGAATCCCCAAGAACTCCAGAAAAGTTTTCTAGACTTAATAATAAAATTCAATAAAGTAGCTGGATACAAGGTCAACAGAAAAAAAAATCTGTACACTAAAAACAGGCTCACTGAGAGAGAAATGGGGCAGTCAATTATTTTCACAATGGTATCCAAAAAATTGAAATGCCTAGGAATCAACCTAACAAAAGAAATCAAAGACCTCTACTCTGAAAACTATAGCACTCTGAAAAAAGAGACTGAAGAGAATATAAGAAAATAGAAAGATATCCCTTGCTCCTAGGTAGGAAGAATCAATATAGTGAAAATGGCCGTACTTCCATTGTAGATTCAATGCAATCCCAATTAAAATCCCAGCAGCATATTTCATGGATCTTGAGAAAACAACCCAAAAACTCATTTGGAACAACAAGATTCCTAGAATAGTAAAAGCAATTCTAGTCAATAAAGACAGGTATGGGGTATCATTATCCCCAACTTGAAAGTATACTAAAACACTACTGTCATAAAAACAGAATGGTACTGGCAAAGAAACAGACCTGAGAACCAGTGGAACAGATTAAAAGATGCAGAAACAACTGCAAAAACACTCAGCCACATTATCTTCGACAAAGGAGCCAACTGTCCTCACTGGAGGAAAGACAGCCTCTTTAATCAATGGTGCTGGAAAAACTGTGTTTCAACTTGCCAAAGATTAAAACTAGATCCATGTCTCTCACCATGCATGAAATTGAAATAAAATATTAAACATCTGAATATTAAAACAGAAACACTAAAGCAATGGAAAAGGGGTTAGGTCGAAACCTTGAAGATAGTGGTGCAGGAAAAGATTTTACGAACAAAACCTCAGTTCCCAACGAACTAGCACAAATAATCAACAAGTGGGATCTCTTCTTATTAAAAAGCTTCTTCTGCACAGCAATAGAAACCACCAACATATGAGGAGACAATCCACAATGTGGGAAAAATTTTTACACTAGCTGTTCCTCAGACAAACATCTACTATCTAGAATATATAAACAATTTAAAAACAGACCTTCCAAACTTAAAGACCCAATCCAAAAATGGGCATCTGAAATGAATGGACATTTCTCAGAAAAGTAGACATAGCAAATAAACATATGAAAAAATGCTCAACCTCACTGGTCATTTGAGAGATGCAAATGAAAAAAAACACTGAGATTACACCTCACACCATAAATAATGTCTTCTGTCATGAAATCAACCAATAACAAATGCTGGAAGGGTTGTGGGGAAAGAGGAACCCTGCTCCACTGCTGGTGGAAGTGTAGACTGGTGCAACTACTGTAGAAATAAGTATGTAGATACCTCAAAAAACTAGGATGGGAAGTCCTATTTGACTCATCTATTCCCCTGCTGGGTATCTTCCCCGAGAATTAAAAGAATCATACCACAGAAATATGCACACACCTATGTTCATAGCAGCACAATTGTAATAGCTAAAACTTGGAAGGAGACCAATTTGCCCATTGGTGGGAGAGTGGATAAAGAAAATGTGGGGTTCTTAAAAATTAAACGGAGTACTACTCAGCCATAAAGAATGAGGAACTAGAGACATTTACAGCTAAAGGGATGCACATTGAAGCCATAGTCTTAAGTGAAATAAACAGTACACACATAAATATACTACATAGTTTCTGTAGTCTGAGAAACTGTAAGTGTAAATAAGGACTAAAAGGTATACTAGATGATGTAAAATAGAAAGAAATGGTAAAAAGGGAAGGGGAAGGGTGAGAGGTAGGGTAAAAGAAAGAAGAGATTGGAATTAATATGAGAAAATGAGAAAATGGAAAAAGTCTTTTGTAGGAGGGAGGGAGGGTTTGAAGGGAGGGCAGAGGAATGGGGATAAAATAAGAACCAAGATGGATTTTTTATAAGTGCAAATGTCCAGTGATGAATGTCATTATATTTTATACCTTAAATGTAAAATTAATTAAAAAACAAGCAAACAAAATAATTCACCAATTCAATAGAAAGAAACAAGACATACTCTTCTAATTTTTACCCTCACACAAGGGTAGTACAAGTTCAGCAATAATAATAGTAATAAGGATAATAATAATAACAAAAATAATAATAGTAACAAAAGATTACAGTAATAATACAGGGCCATAAGGATTTGCTAAGAATAATTCCAGCAACAACTCCATTGTTTTTTATTTAATGAAAATAAATAATAGCTATAATACTCTAAACACATGTACTTATTTTTTTAAGCTTGTTAGTCTGATTTATTTCATTATGATCTCAAGGTGTATCCATTTGCTTACAAATGATTAACATTTATACTTGTGGCATAGCAGCACTCTACTGTATATATTTTATTTTTTAAAATTTTAAATTGAATTTATTGGTACATTCTAGGTAGACAGTACAGTTACATTCATTACTGGTATCTTGTACCTTTACATGCCAGGTCTTGGTTCTCATTTTAAGCACATATACTTATTTTTTACTTATTTGGTTTTTTGAGACAGGGTCATGCTATGTAGTTCAGTTGGGTGTTAAACTCACTATGTAACCCAGGCTGGCCTCAAATTTATGGTGATTCTCCCCTCTTGGCCCACTGAGTGCTGGGATTACAGGTGCATGCCACTAAGCCTTTTATCTAAATATGCTCTCCACTCTTAAAAGTCCAAAGCAGAAACTTTCAACTAAGCAAAGTTATATGCATTTCTTGTTCTTAAATTTGCTTTAAAAAATATAAACTAGAGTGTTTTGAGGCATGGATGATAGACAAGAGTAGGTTCTGTTTCATTTTAGAAATAAGATGAATTTGTATAGTTGGTTAAAGGAAAAGGTTCTCATAATGTTTGATGACTTAAGTGAAACTAAAATATCTATGTAAATCAAAACCAGGGACAAGCTTATGTTTGAAGTTGCATCTCACATGTCTCTTGAAGCAAATATTTCTTCAGAAAATGTTCCTCCAAAAAAAGACTTTCATAATTCCCCAAAAGTATCCCTAGCAGAGAAAGTCTTTATCATGACTATGAACACGTGATACAGTAGACAGAAAAAATCTTATAATATACTTTCCTGTTATGAAAAAAAGCTTTAAACAATACAATAGGAACAGAAAAATTCCCTAAGAGATATTGAAAGGAAGTAACATTTTATTATATCACAATAAAGATAAAAAACTAGGTTTCATATAGACATAATTTACTCTTAAGTACTAAGAGCAGAGATTTTAAATATAGTCTAAAACTTTATATCTTGAAATAAATTTTGTTTCTTGGGAAAACTTCTGAAGACTGATGGGTTTAAAACTAACTCGGGACAAACTTCAAAAAAATATTACTTCATTGAAAATAAGAAAAAAGCATGCCAGAACTACTTACCAGGGAATTTATAAATTTGATGTAATTAAGAACTGATTGTTGAAATTTTAGAGACAGATCATCAACCTTGCCTGAATTCAGCAGAGAATACTGAAGTTATGTAAAAGTGTAATTTCACCAAAATTTAGAAAGCCTTTTAATAGAAAATGTTACTTCAGGTTATGTAAAAGATTGGAAAATAGGATTTCTTTTTTGAATGTGAAGGCCACATTATCATATATCGAAGAAGTATTTATTGAGCATCCACCATGCAGAAGACATGGTGGAGACACAGGAATGGTTTCTTCCCTTAAAGAACTTGTCATCCACTGAAGAATGCCAATGACACACAAATAATCATACTCCAACTTAGGTAAAAACCATGGTGCCGAGATGTTTCTAAAAAGATCTGATTCATCTTCCGTCAGGTCTGAAGAGTGACTGGTAGACTAAATTAAATTATAAGTAAGAGATGGGTAGATTTCTACAGTAGAATGGATATTTAAGGTAGAAAGAGAAATTTGAAACAAAAATATAGAAATTGTAGTGGGTGGGTAGTTACACACGAAGAAAGGGTGGGTGACAGATGTGTCTGAAGTTTCTGGACTGTGAAACTACAAGGACCATGAAGCCACTAACTGAGGTGAGAAATATGGAAGGAAGCAGAATAAATTTGGTTTTGAAATCACTGTTGAGTGTATAGTGTGAGCTGGACATTTACAGAGAGATTACCAAGTGAGGTGGAGATAGGAATCAGGGCCAAGGAAAGGGCAAGTGCTGAATTTAAATCACTTACATACAAGTAATTGTTAAAGCCACTGAGACGAATGAAAATTTCAAATTAAAAAATACTTCGTGGGGTGAGGTGGAATCTCAGTATTGTTTTCATCTGCATCTCTCGAATGACCTGTAATGTGGAACATTTTTTCATATATTTACTTGCTGCTTTTATTTCTTTGTCTGAGAGATGCCCAGTTTTGAATGGGGGGGGCTGATATTTCTGAGTTTTTTATATATTCTAGATAAGAGTCCTTTGTCAGAGGAGCAGCTGGTAAATTTTTTTCCCCACATGGTAGGTTTTCTCTTAGTTCTGTGGATGGTTTCTTTTGCAGTGCAGAAGCTTTTTAATAAGATGAGATTCTAGTTGTTGATTCTTTCTGCTAGTTTCTGCGCTACTGAGGATTCCCCACAAAGAATAGCTGCTATCAAGAAATCAACCAATAACAAATATTGGCGGGGTTGTGGGGAGAAAGGAACCCTTCTCCATTGTTGGTGGGAGTGCAGACTGGTGCAACCACTATGGAAATCAATATGGAGATACCTCAAGGAGCTGGGACTAGAGGTTCCATCTGACCCAGCCATCCCTCTGCTGGGTATCTTTCCAAAAGAATTAAAAGAATCGTATCACAGTGATATATGCACACTTATGTTTATAGCGGCACAGTTTGTAATAGCTAAAACATGGAAACAGTCCATTTGTCCATCAGTTGGAGATTGCATAAAGAAGATGTATTTTTTCTATAAAGTGGAGTACTACTCAGCCATAAAGAATGAGAAATTAGAATCATTCACAGGAAAATGGATACATACTGAGGATTTACTCCTACGAGAAATTAATGTCACAGCTGTATAAATACTGAATAGTTTCTCTGGTGTGAAAAACTATAATAGTACACAAGATCCTAATGGTATAATTGACAATGTGAAATAGGAAGAAAGGGCTAAAGGTGTATGGGAAGTGGGAAGGGTAGGGGAAAGGAAATAAGGGAAAAGAAAAAAACAAGAGAATGAAAAAATGGAAATAAAGTATTTGTAAATAGGGAAGGGAGGAGGGGGTGAAGGGAGGGCAGGGGTAAGGGGAAAAATGAGAACCAAGACCTGTCATGTAAAGGTACAAGATCCCAATGATGAATGTAACTGTACTATATACCTAAAATGTACCAATAAACTCAATGAGAAAAAAAGCAAATTTAAAAAAAAAAGAAAAAGTATACTGGACAATCAAGTGCAAAATCTTGAAGATTACTGCCTTTTTAATGGAGAAGGATAGAAGTGAGCTAGGTGTGGCCAAAGATGTATAAGGAGATCCAGAAGGAAATGGTACAAGTTCTCCTTGACATATAATGGGGTTACATTCTCTTACAGACTAGAAGGAAAATGCAGTCAATACAGTAATCTACCTAACCCCAGAGCTCGGTAACACAGAACCCTGTTGCCTATGGGCTGTTTACCCTCACAACTTCATGCTAGCTAGGAGCTGCAGCTCCCTTCTGCCACCATCATCATGAGAGAGACCTTATCATACTGCACATCACTAGCTGGGGGAAAAATCAAAATTCAAACTGTGAAGTATAATTTCTACTAATGTGCATCACTTTCACATTATCATAAAGTAGAAAAAATAAGTCAAAACTTCACAAGTCAGAGACTGTTTATATTACAGTAGCTAGAGAAGAAGAGAATGTGAAAAATTAACTGGTGGCTCACAATTCCAAAAATTACACAGAAGTTTCATAGACTAAATGTTAAATGTTAACCAACATTGAACACAGCTATCTTTAATACAAGGCTGCTTCAAAATCTGCCAATTTAAATGTATAGTTTCAGATATTTGTAAACTCAGAATGGGTTTAATTTGCTTTCAGGGTCTCTTTTGGCAAAACGGAAAAATAATAGAGGAAATTATTTGGTAATTCATTTTTACTTAAATTGGCTGCAACTGGGCAAATAACTGACACTTTAACTGGAGTTTATTCAACTATCTGAGGCAAAAGTGTTAAACAGTTCAATTTTTCATTATGTTTATGAATAGAGAACAGCCACTTCAAGGTACTTCGTTTGGTAGATGCATATTTCTTAAATAGATTTTGACTGTAACTTGATCATTTCCTTATTAAGAGAAAGTAATCACTGTGTATAGTTTGAGTGGAAACTACATATTAGCACAAACTCTGCCCATCTGTGTTTTACAACATAATCAGGAAACAGGCTCAGTCTAACTAGGAAAAGCAAGTTATCATGTACCTAACTGTAATCAAGTATAAAGAAAGTCTCAAGAAAGTGCAAGAATTATCCAGTGCCTTGAAGGAAGACAAAAAAATAAGCCAAGACATAGGAACATATCAGATAGAAAGACAAAACTGATAAGAATTACATTATATTGTGAGGAAGTCAATAAATCTGTCTAGATGCAAAAGATGGTGGGTATCACTTAGGTAGAAGAGAAAGATAAAACTGGATACTTATAAATGAAACTATAATTCTGATGGTTTTAAAAATCTCCAACATAGGTGGACTTGATGCTATAGAAAAGAGTTTGTATTGATTGCTTCTTAAATAGTATAACACCCTTCAAAATCATTTTTTTTCTTTTTTCCAGAATGAGTTCAGTCCTGAAGACAGGAGAGAATTCAGATTGAGGAAAAGTACAAAGCAATATTATAGCAATAAACAAATGGATGACAAAGGACAAATATAAAAATAAGTATGGGATATAATAAAATAGAAACAAAAATCTGATCTTAAAAATGTGAATTTTTTAGTTGCTTTTGGATTTCAAATATAAGTATATTTTTTCCTGTGGAAAGTTTTGTTAGAAAATGTTAAGTGGTACAATCAACAAGCATAAGATATTTATCAATTAGTAAAGCCAAGGAGTTTATAAATCATAAAATTTTGAGGACAGTTTCTCAACTACAGTATGTAACTTTGGTTTATTTGTTATTACATTATTTCAAAAATATTATAAGAAATTGAGAAAGAACATAATGTTTGAAGATGATATCAAACTAATGCATTTTGATTAGTCTGTTGCATAAATTTTTGTTTATGTCATATCCTTTTTTGCTGTCATATATATGTATATTTGAAATTTTTATTTAGTATCTTCATTTCTTGTTATCATGTATGTTTGCAATTTTTTTAAATTAAATAATTGAATTTATTGGTACATTTGAGGGATACAGTACAGTTACATTCATTATTGGGATCTTGTACCTTTACATGACATGTCTTGGTTCTCATTTTTTCCCCTTGTCCCTGCCCTCCCTTCACCCCCTTCTCCCCTCCCCATTTACAAACACTTTATTTCCATCTTTTCATTTTCTCACATTTTTTTCTTTTCCCTTATTACCCTTCCCCTACCCGTCCCACCTTCCCTACACCTTTAGCCCCTTGCTTCCCATTTCACAATGTGTTTGCAATCTTTAATAAAAAAAAAGAAAAATAAAAAAATCACATAAAAAACATACTTGAAAGGAAAGCTAGTGGAATGCAACATGAAAGCTGGATAACACATGGAATAGCAAGCTTCAGAAGAAAGCTACTCTGGGAAAAGAAGTCAATTAAGATAGATATTTAGATACCTACTTACTCCTAGTTTCCTTATTTGTAATAGGCAAAATTCTAATTCTACTATCACCCCTAAAAATTTTATCTTCTTTTCCTTGGGTTTGAATAAAACCTGTAAGTATGATGACATATCATACCTGTGATTAGGTAACTTTTTATGCCAAAGGGATTTCTGCAGATTTAATTAAGATCACTAATCAGTTGACATTAGATGATCAAAATGGGTATTACAGAGTGGTTCTCACCTAATCACTTAAGGTCTTTAACAGTAGAGAAATTTCTCTGGCTAGTTGAAGAAAAAACTGGAGAGATTCCAAGCATGAGAGGGAGTTCTCTATTGCCGAGATGGAGGGAGACTGAGCCCAGATATGAGAGTACACTAGGAGCTGAGAGCAGCGATAATGAGGAATTCAGTTCCAAAACCATGGGACTGAATGCTGTCAACAACAGAAATGATTTTGGAAAAAACTGACTATGGCCTGACCAGAGGACCCAACCAGGTCTGCAGAGATTTCTTCCCTACAGAGATATAGCATAATAAGTAGGCGCTTTCTAAAGACAGCAAGTTTCTCATAACTTGTTATGCAGTAATAGAAAACAAGAACAATTCTAGAAACTTAGAACTGTTGAGATAATAAAATTATTATTTATTGGAAGCATTTGTAGGCCAAATACAGATAGGAATGCTTAGATTTTGATATTTAAGATAATAAAGATCAGGTGAAAAGATTACCTATCAAAGCTGGGAAAAAACCCAAGAATTCAGTGAAACTTCTAATTATAGGAAAATGCTTAGTGAATTAGAAAAACAAATTACACTTGAAATAAAATCTGGTCCAGCTTCAAGTGTATAAATAATTATAGAGGGAAGACTATAGCATTGTCCTTTCTTAAAACTGAACAAGAAAGAATATTGCCTTCAAAGCACATTCAGCCACATCCAACTGCTTCCTAACAACTATGTAAAAATTGTCTTAGTTAAATTTAACTATCTTGGTCCTGGAAAGTCATTATTCAGGATCTATTTTATGAAAAAAAAAACTGTTCATCTGTTTAGAAATTGTAAGAAGAAAGAATCTCTACCAGTCATGGCTCACACTAATTATTCTGACAGATTTTTTTTCTTTTTATTGAGTTTATTGGTACATTTTAGATATACAGTACAGTTACATTCATTACTGGGATCTTGCACCTTTACATGTCAGGTCTTGGTTCTCATTTTTTCCCCTTGTCCCTGCCCTCCCTTCACCCCTTCCTCCCCTCCCCATTTACAAATGCTTTATTTCCATTTTTTCATTTTCTCATATTTTTCCATTATTCCCTTTCCCCTACCCTTCCCACTTTCCCTATACTTTTAACCCTTTTCTTCCTATTTCACATTGTTAACTATCTCATTAGGATCTTGTGTACTATTATAGTTTTTCGCACCAGAGAAACTATTCTGTATTTACACGTGTGATTTATTTATTTCACTTAGGAGTATATCTTCAAAATGTTTCCATTTTCCTATGAATAACTCTAATTTCTCTTCTTTATGGTTGAGTAGTATTCCATTTTATAGAAAAACTGCATCTTCTTTGTCCAGTTTCCAACTGATGGGCAAATGGGCTGTTTCTGTTTTATCTATTACAAACTGTGTTGCTATAAACATAGGTGCGCATATGTCACTGTGATATGATTATTTTAATTCTTTTGGAAAGAAACCCAGCAGAGCTATGGCTGGGTCAAATGGAACCTCTAGTCCTAGCTCTTTGAGGTATCTCCATATTGATTTCCATAGTGGTTGCACCAGTCTGCACTCCCACCAACAATGGAAAAGGGTTCCTTTCTCCCCACAACCCTGCCAACATTTGTTATTGTGTGATTTCTTGACAGCAGCCATTCTTTGTGGGGTGAAGTGGAATCTCAGTGTTGTTTTCATCTGCATCTCTCTTTAATAAATGATGTTGGGAAAACTGGTTCTCAACCTGCCAAGGATTAAAACTAGACCCTTATCTTTCACCATGCACTAAATTAAAATCCAAGTGGATTAAAGATCTAAATATTAAAACAGAAACACTAAACTTGCTGGAAGATAAGTTAGGCAGAACTCTGGAAGACATTGGCATAGGAAAATACTTTATGAACAAATCCTCAGTAGCAGGGAAACTAGCAGAAAGCATCAACAACTGGGATGTCATCTTATTAAAAAGATTCTGCACTGCAAAAGAAACCATCAACAGAACTAAGAGACAACCTACAATGTGGGAAAATTTTTTTTACTAGCCGCTTCTCAGACAAAGGACTATTATCTGGAATATATAAAGAACTCAAGAAAATCAGCACCCCCAAATATAAAGACCCAATTCAAAAATGGGCATCTGAAATGAACAGACATTTCTCAGACAAAGAAGTAAAAAAGTAAATATATGAAAAAATGTTCCATGTCACTAGTCATTCAAGAGATGCAGAATTTATCTTTTATTTAATTTATTTCTAATCTACAAGTAAATTTGTGTATTTTATGTTGTACAAATAACGTTTTGATATTGTATAATTACAGAATGTCTGAATCAATATATTTAACATGCACATGGTACCTCACATACTTAATATTTTGTAATGACAACAATTATAATCTACTGTCAGCATCCTGAGTCTCACAATTAACTGAGAACTGTTATCACAGAGTCTTTTGATCAATGGGAATAAATTCTCTAGCAGCCAGTCTCCTGGTTGGTGGAAATGTTCTTCCTAAATTATATCTTTGCCAGAAACTCAGAAGGACCACGACTAAGGGGAAGCTGCACCCGTGTGTGTATTTGTGTGCGTGCATAGTAAGGAAGGCAGGGAGGTGGAAGATGTGGCAAAAGAGTTGAAGCTTAATGAAGAACTAAATGATGTTAGAGATAGGAAGAATACTTGAAAGAGAAAAACAAGTTAAAAATTATTCTGTTTGGCCATGCATGACAGAAGAAAAAGGGAGGAGGAACATATGTGCACAGGCTCAGCGGATCTTTATTCCAAGTTATATTGTGGAAAGGACAAAGACCAGATCACATGTATGAAAAGAAGTAAGGGAGATGAGGGATGATAAAGTTAGCAGACCTCCCTTTATTCTGTTCATCACTAGCCACGACTCCAGACAGGTGATAAAGGTAGTGACAGAAGCTCCGTTTGATCTTGGCACCAGTCACATTACTCTTCAGTTTTTAAAGACTTAATTTCATCACCTTAACTCCATTGACAGTCATATTACTTGATTCTCTGGTGAGCTGAATTAAAAATACAGCTTACAATTTTATAATTGTTAATAGATTTACAAATCCTAGCCCGAATCAATAGAAAAAAGGAAGGTAATTATAGTTCCAATGACATAACATGTAATTAACTTTGACAGGATAAAAATAAGAGGGCTGATAGACGTTTGCAGGATGAGAAAGGGAAGAGTTAGAGAGAAATGTGGTCATCATTTAAAGATAAGAAATGGAAAACCCAAAACTCAGAAAATAAATAAGAATCACTGCAAAGAGTAGACTGGGAAGTGCATTCGAGAGTACTACGAGTAAATCCACCCCCCCTTGTTTTAAACCAGGGATTGAACTTGGGACCTTGCACTCGTGAGGCAGGTGGCAGAACCACTGAGCTAAATCCCCAGCCCAATTTCCCATCTTTGATAGATGTTTTTGTTAATAATTGTTTAAAGTCTTCAAATAAAAACTAGAGTATTAAAATTATTAAGGGTCATGAAAACTAGGGGAACCAACTATGGGAAACGTTTTGAGTGTTCAATTTGGAGAGTGGGAATACAGTGGAAGTGGTTTGCTTTTAAATTTATACCTTTGGTATAACCTGAGGTTTTATTTTCATCATGTGCACGTGTTCAAGAGTATTAAAATATCAAACCACTAACCTAAAAGTCATTGTAGCTTAAATGTCACACAATAGAGAAGGGAGAAAAGCGTGTTTTACAATTCAGATTACATAAAATTGTTATTATTACACAATAATCTGACATAGATGGGAAGGGGATCTGGGGCTGGGGAAGATGGAAGCGAGGGGTTAGAGATGAAGAGGTAAAACGAAGCAAGATGCCAGATGTATGCGTACTATTTTACGATGAAAAGTATGTATCACGCACACTAGTGACAAAGTAAAAAGGGTTAAAAAAAAAAGAAATACGAAGTATGACCAGAAAAAAGGCAATTTCAATATGAAATACGGCTCATACTCTGAATTTCCAGGAATGCTGTCCTCACACTCCATCAACCAGCCACAATTATGGACAGAGAGTAAGAGAATGAAGAGGTCTGCCAGCCTTCCTGTTTCCTACATGCAATCTCCTTGCCTTTCTACTTTGTGGAATATGTCCATACACCCAACAGATTGACAAAAGCAGAGAAGTCTGACAATACTAAATACTGAAGAGGCTGTGGAGCAGTGTGAACTAAATGATACGCTTAAAAATTGGGACAGCAACTTTGGAACACTGCTCAGCATTACATAGTAAAAGTGAAGATGTGCATGTGTTACAAGCTACTTATAGGTGTATATTATAGAGAAATTCTTTTATACGTACATCAGAATATTCCGGCTCTGGTGATCATAGCACAAAAACAATGAATACATAAATTATATTGATTTAAAGAAATATTTATAGAAACCAAAAAAGAACGACCCACAGAGACATCAAAACAGATGAATCTCGTAAACACTGCATGAAAAAGACAGGAAATATACTAGTATATACATTTGGGAATATTAGAAAGGGGTAATTTATATTATATTATTAGATGTGCATGGATAATTAGTAAAATTTTTTAAAAAGTTAATGAGTATTATAGTGCCTAAAAGTTATGGTTACTCTAAGGAAGAAAGAAGCTGTGATCTGTTAAGGAAAGGTGGGAGTTTTAGGGACACATATAATTATATATTTCTTGACATTATTGTTAGGTGCTTAATAATTAATATTCAACCAATCTCTCTCTCCTCTTTCTCTCTGCCCCCCTCTGCTTTTTTCAATCTTCTATATATATTATTTTTCAGAAATATGAAGACATTTGGTCTTTCTACCCTGAAGAAAAATATATGATAGTTTAGACCCCCATACTCTAAACACCATGGGAATTCACTGGTGAATAAATAAAAAAGATTGAAAAAACACCCTAAAACTTTAATTTCATTTTAACCCAGCTATTCCCTTTCTAGGTATCTTCCTAAAGGAGTTAAAAACATCATACTATCATAGTATATGCATAGCAGTGAGTATAGAAGCACAATTCATAATAGCTAAATCTTGGAAACAATCTATATGTCCATCAACAGACACATGAATAAGGAAAATGTGGTATTTACACACAATGGAGTACTAACCACCCTGCCATAAAGAAGGATAAATTTGAGTCATCTATAGGAAAATGAATGCACTTTGAGACCATGTTAAGTGAAGCAGTTTAGTAATTAATTAAAATGTTAAATGTTAGAATGTTACCCAGTAGTTATTCAAAATGATATAGATTTATCATTGTTATTAATAGTAAAAATCTAAATATCTATCAATTTATGAATAAGTAAAACTTATTTATCTGTGCCATAAAATGTATTATTTGTCAATAAATAATGAAATATTGATAAGTACTACATGGACAATCCTCAAAAGCATATACTAAGTGAAATATACCAGTCATAAAATACTACATAGTATATAATATCATTTACATTAAATATATAGAAAAAAATAAATATTAGAGACAGACCGTAGATTG
>NW_022900927.1:9823555-9857895 GCF_012274545.1 Fukomys damarensis
TTTTACGATGAAAAGTATGTATCACGCACACTAGTGACAAAGTAAAAAGGGTTAAAAAAAAAAAAAGAAATACGAAGTACGACCAGAAAAAAGGCAATTTCAATATGAAATACGGCTCATATTCTGAATTTCCAGGAATGCTGTCCTCACACTCCATCAACCAGCCACAATTATGGATAGAGAGTAAGAGAATGAAGAGGTCTGCCAGCCTTCCTGTTTCCTACATGCAATCTCCTTGCCTTTCTACTTTCTGGAATATGTCCATACACCCCACAGATTGACAAAAGCAGAGAAGTCTGACAATACTAAATACTGATGAGGCTGTGGAGCAGTGTGAACTAAATGATAAGCTTAAAAATTGGGACAGCAACTTTGGAACACTGCTCAGCATTACATAGCAAAAGTGAAGATGTGCATGTGTTACAAGCTACTTATAGGTGTATATTATAGAGAAATTCTTTTATACGTACATCAGAATATTCCGGCTCTGGTGATCATAGCACAAAAACAATGAATACATAAATTATATTAATTTAAAGAAATATTTATAGAAACAAAAAAGAACGACCCACAGAGACATCAAAACAGATGAATCTCGTAAACACTGCATGAAAAAGACAGGAAATATACTAGTATATACATTTGGGAATATTAGAAAGGGGTAATTTATATTATTAGATGTGCATGGATAATTAGTAAAATTTTTTTAAAAGTTAATGAGTATTATAGTGCCTAAAAGTTATGGTTACTCTAAGGAAGAAAGAAGCTGTGATCTGTTAAGGAAAGGTGGGAGTTTAAGGGACACATATAATTATATATTTCTTGACATTATTGTTAGGTGCTTAATAATTAATATTCAACCAATCTCTCTCTCCTCTTTCTCTCTGCCCCCCTCTGCTTTTTTCAATCTTCTATATATATTATTTTTCAGAAATATGAAGACATTTGGTCTTTCTACCCTGAAGAAAAATATATGATAGTTTAGACCCCCATACTCTAAACACCATGGGAATTCACTGGTGAATAAATAAAAAAGATTGAAAAAACACCCTAAAACTTTAATTTCACTTTAACCCAGCTATTCCCTTTCTAGGTATCTTCCTAAAGGAGTTAAAAACATCATACTATCATAGTATATGCATAGCAGTGAGTATAGAAGCACAATTCATAATAGCTAAATCTTGGAAACAATCTATACGTCCATCAACAGACACATGAATAAGGAAAATGTGGTATTTACACACAATGGAGTACTAACCACCCTGCCATAAAGAAGGATAAATTTGAGTCATCTATAGGAAAACGAATGCACTTTGAGACCATGTTAAGTGAAGCAATTTAGTAATTAATTAAAATGTTAAATGTTAGAATGTTACCCAGTAGTTATTCAAAATGATATAGATTTATCATTATTATTAATAGTAAAAATCTAAATATCTATCAATTTATGAATAAGTAAAACTTATTTATCTGTGACATAAAATGTATTATTTGTCAATAAATAATGAAATATTGATAAGTACTACAACATTGATAGGCCATGGACAATCCTCAAAAGCATATACTAAGTGAAATATACCAGTCAAAAATACTACATAGTATATAATATCATTTACATTAAATATATAGAAAAAATAAATATTAGAAACAGACCGTAGGTTGTTGGTTATCAGTGCTTAAAGAAAGGGGAGAAGGGGAAAATGTAATAATGGGCAGAGGATACTGTTTTTGGATGATGAAAATGTTTTGGAATTATGTGGGGCTGGTGATTGCACAATATTATTATGAAAGTACTAAATGCTATTGAATTACGTACTTTAAAATGGTTCATTTTATGTTATGTGAATTTCACTTCAAGAAAAAATATGAAAGCTGACAAAACCCACCTCCTGAAACTCTTCACTTATATCACTCCATGACTCATACTGTAGACTAAGCCGCCACAGTAGTGCTCCTTTCGCCTGGATTACTAAGAGAACTCTCAGTGGGATTACCATGTAAGTGGCCTTCCTTCCTATAACATGTACCTTCCAAAGCAGCAAACTGACCTTGAAAACTTAAAGAAGGTCATGCCATTCACTCTCTGCAGTGGTGTTTCACTGCACTCAGCACGAACTCCACACACTACTTCAGCCCTACTCTTGTTATTCGGTCCAGTGTCACCTTGGACCATTTACACTCTACTCTTCTGTCTCCAGGTCATGCTGAGCTCCACTCTTCAGTTAAGCATTCACGTTAGTGGCTCTCATCCTTCTTTTGCTGGCTCCTTGTTATACAGTGTTTAGTTTAAATCTCAGGGAAGAGTTCTTTGAGTAAAAGCAGCCACCAAAGCTTACTTTCCTATATCATCCTGTTCTACATCTTAACAAGCAACCTGCACCAGCTGTCAGTTTTTTCTGGCTTGTTCGTTCTTCATTTGCTTATCACCTACCGTTCCCAGAACACTATTTTGGAATCAAACTGCTTAGTTTTAATCCCAGTTTTGTCATTTCTGGGACAACATGTATCATCTATACATAATTCATAGGGTTGTTTTCAGACTTTAATGTGGGAACTTTTATGAAACGCTTAAAAACTTTAGTATGTGGTGACAGGCTGTCATATATTCCAGTTATTACTATTACCATTTCAGATTCCTTTAGTGAACATTGATATAATTGATGAAATTGGCACTATTTTTATGTAAACAATGAATATCTTCATCTTTTTCTCTCTATTAGTTTGATGGCTTCAAAAAGTGTCTTTTGGTCAGGTTCTATGGATCAGGGATATTCAGTTTCTCATACACATATATGCTATCTAAATAACAAAGTAGGTATGACATTATTTACTTCTTCTGAACCAATTAAGGGGACATCCCCGCTTCCCTTGTATTTATTTTCACAACGATGAAGAACAGAGTTCTCGTCTGAGGGAGCTACAAGTAGCCTTCTCTAGTTCATTTTTTCTCACACACACATACTTCATCAGAACTGACTTCAGCATCCTAAGAGGTAATGGGTCAAACTATTCAGTATTCACACATGCGTGTCCTATTTATTTCACTTAAGAGTAAGGCCTCGATATGCATCCATTTAGCTATAAATGACTGCAGTTTCTCATTCTTTATGGCTGAGTAGTACTCCATTTTAACTGTACTGTATACCTAAAAAGTACCAATAAACTCAATGAATAAAAAAAGAGTCAAAGGGTCAAGAAAACAGATATCAAAAGGAATAGCATTACTGCTTGTCCACTCAGAAGATACACTACAATGTACAGATTTGTTCTTGGTAAAGGAAAGATGTGTCTTAGGATGAAACTTGAGGAACTATTATAAAATCAAGCAGGGGAGACAGCACATTGATAACAGATTCTAAATTTCCCACCAGTGTGAGATTTTTCATGTAGAAAATAGAAATAAAAAACAATGATCAAATATGCAGATTTAAAAGAAAATTGTTCAGAAATGATTCTGTGATTGCCAGGATACTCATTAAGTGGATAGTTTTCCCATAGTAACTGAATGTCTTGTCGATGAAGACAATGTTAGACTATTTGCTGTTTTATTGCAAACACTTTAAATTCTCTAGAAAATCATGAAACTGAATTAGCAATCCTTTAGGGCCTAACACAGAGATTCCAATTATTGAATGAAATTGTTGTAAAACATTAAACAATTCTATTATTTTGAAATGTTAATATGATCCTCCAGAATTTAAATATACCTTCACTGAAATAAGTGAATATGACTTGATTACTCTATTTGGTTCTAGCAGGTAAAGAAAGATGTACATTTTATGTTTTTGCTTCCTGAGTTTTCATGTGCATTAATATACTTTTCAATTATTTTCCCCTATGAAAGTATAATGATAAAAAATTCCAAAAAAGGCACAGTATCACTGGTGGCAGATAGTGACATTCCTGGTTATTTCCAGGAACGGTTCTTTTATTTAGATGGCATTATCTTATTTTAAAGGTATCACATCAGAAATAGTAAAAAATAATAAATATAGAAGGGATTTAATGTTTTTCTAAATGATATGGCACTGAATTAAATAAAAAGAAAAATTACCTAGAAATTTGATATTATAGGTAAAAGTAATTCTGAATTTATTTTGCCAAATCATTAACTTTCCAAAATGAAAGTCTTATCTATTTCAAACACCAGCGTATTTAAAGTGTCATATTTTGAATGCCATTTCTTCTCTATGATATAGCAAAAGAAAGGCATAGCCTTATACAAAGGACAATTTCAAAAAATAATTATTGCCAAAAAAGAGCAGAGATTAACACAAATTATGGACATGGAACATTTCTTTCCCTAACTTCCATTCATGAAATAAATGTTTAATTTTCTAAAACA
Source organism: Fukomys damarensis (assembly GCF_012274545.1). Taxonomy (NCBI): domain Eukaryota; kingdom Metazoa; phylum Chordata; class Mammalia; order Rodentia; family Bathyergidae; genus Fukomys; species Fukomys damarensis. The sequence continues at coordinate 9,827,901 of NW_022900927.1, forward strand.
ATAATATTAGAAATGAATTTTATGCAACAAAAATAGTGGCCTACCACATTAATTTCAAGGCTATAAACTGTATAAAGCAATTTTCACTCTGGTGGCTAATTCAGTATAGGAGGTATTTGTATAAAGTTTTGTACATTGGACAAAATATAATATCTCCTTCATTTATGTCAAATATATGGATACAATATGAATGATCAGTCTGCTCTGTGCTACCGGTTTATCATTGAGTGGAAAAAGTACCCTGGGTCGCGTCATGACCCTCTGCATCAATCTTGTATATCCTGCTGAAGAGGTTTCCTTTCTTGTCTCTATATTACACATTTTTCTAAAACAAACAGGCAAATAACTTGTTTTGTATGAGTATACACAGGTATATAAAGGTAAAGAAACTGGAACACATACACATGCACATTTAATAATGTGTATATATACCAGTTAAAATTGTACAGGGCTATTAACATATTAAGCATAATTAGTATAACCCTTTTATACTAAAAAGAATTATTTCTCCTTATCTTTGAGGCAGAATTTATCCTTTACATAGAGATGTTCAAGAAAAGCTGATTCCCATATGGAGAAGTTGATTCCCAACTATATTAATTTTTACCATTTTTCTTTTATAAAAGCCCACATGGATTTCCTTTAATAATAAAAAAAATCATGTATTTACATTTCATTCATTAAACAAGGTAATTTTCCAACTTTGAACAGAGGTCATTATCTTGTAATTTATACTCAAATCAGTAGAGAATTACAATAATTTTGCAGGATGCAAAGTAAAGAAAAAGTTAGTTGAGAACTTCATTCAGATCCTTCCTGACGGGCACTTAATTGCTTTTCACTTTAATGCTTTGTTTAAAATCCCATTAAAAATCCTGGCACATGTAAAGATTTTTCAAAGGCTCCTACTTCTCTATTTACCACTAATCTATGAAAATTACTGTAGTATTCTTTACAAATATAATGTTACAATAGCAACAGCAGGACTGCTGAACATAATACCTTTCATATATTTCTGTTACTTAAATTAGACTGCTTTCTCAAGCTTTTAGTTTTAAGATGGCCAGAAATACCTTTGATGTTAAATCTAGTATTTATTATGTGAAAATACAGAAGTTATTTGCCTTCTTTGGGCCTTAGCTTTATCTGTGAGCCAGATATTTATTCTCTCCTTCAACTGTTTACTTAATAAATACAAAATATCTTTAACATAACATAAGTTGCTCCATAAATAATATTTATTGTTTTATTATTTATTGTTATTAATATTTATTATTTATTGTTTTCTTTTTTCTTGAACTTTTAAAAAATACATCATAAGGACTAAACATAATCTTCTTTTTGCAATCTGTGTATGTTTATTATTCAAAACTATTTAAAAAAGACACGGCATGACCGTCATGGTTTGTCAATTAACAGATATCCTGATATAGGAAGGAATGCACTCTGTAATAGTCTTAAAGTATTACAAGCCAGAATATTTCAAAAACATCTTATTAATTTTTTTCTTTCTTTTTACCAGTAAAGTTTAATTAACAAGCTTACACTAAGATTTATGTCTAACTGCCCCTCCTCTTGCTGGTAGCCCCATGATGCAATTGCAGTTTCCCACTGTCAAACTAGTGAGAGGTAAAGAGAGCTGGAGGATGGCTTAAAACTAAGCAAAATAAAACAAAACATCTCTATCTATGAATAGATATTTGTCTTTTTACCTTTTCAACTCATGTAGCCTAAAGTACATGTTGTCATGGCAAATAATGATGGCCAAAGTAGCCAACTTTGAAATAAGATAAGCTCTGAAGAGAAATTTTTGTTCACTGTATTGAGTAATAAATATTGTGCATAGGTTTTTCTTTTGTAGTTACTAAAGAGATAGTAACAGATATCACCAATGGATTTAAAATAAAGGATATTAGAAGATGACTAGAAAATGGAAAGTCCTTTATTACTAAGACTTTTTTGTAAGTCCTTTAGGTACAACTTCATTTGAACTCATACATCTTCTCATCTTTCATTAAAGGAGTCTACACCTGTGTTCTTGATGCCAAAGATAGGATCTGAGGAAGATTTCAAGCCCACCTAGCCAGAAGACAAGTCAAAATATCACAACCTCATGTACAGAGCACACTCTTACACAATGACCTTTATAAACGCAGTAAACAGCAAACTGCTAAGAGCCACAATTTCTCACCTTCCTTTAATCAAAGGATATTTATAGGAATAACTCTTCTGGTGTCCAAGGAAGATCTACTGTACAGAAGAGCCACATGCCATAGAACCGGACTCTTGCTACCGCTAGTCCCTTCCTTGGCTTGGGAGCAGTGGGGATGTTGGCCAGAGCTGATTCTAGCCAGTGAAACAAATCAGAATGACCAAGTCAAGGAAGATTTTAGCACAATACCTACAATGTCATAGCAATTCTTTAACAATTTTCATGATTGTTTCCTAACCAATATTATACCATAAACTGATTGCTTCAATATTTAACTCACCAAATATCAATAGTGCTAAATGTGGGCCAGATTACAAGCAATGTAATAATGAACTTTTAGTAACATCTCATTCCACATGCTTTTTTTCTTGTAATTGAAAGAACTGGTTTTAAATTAAAATGAGTAATTTTATTTCTTATTGAGGTCACTGTGATTATTTAATCATAGTAAGAAATTACATAAATACTTAGATAAAGGGTCAATCTCAGTGAATGCCACAGAAGGAGAAGCATTGGCTGTAAAAATTCCCAAGCTTTCTAAGAAAGCTTTCTTATTCATCCACTCAAGTAGCTTTGTAATATTTATATGAAACAAAATTTCTAGCCACCAGAGACTCAGATTCTCCATTTTAAAACTGAGGTGGTAATAATTACACCACGATGTGATACAGTGTTAACATCGAGTGATATGGTTTAGATCATTCATTCATCACACTGTAGGGACTCACAGTGAGTGAGTTACACAACTAGAAAATTTAGAATAAGAATTACTACCTCAGCAAGACACTGCTCAGCCCACTTAAGAGCTGCCCTACCTCATACATAGCTTAGTAACAGTGACTTGATAAGTGCTATGAGAATAACAGATCATGAATACAAGAAATGAACAATATTTTTATGCCAATGTGTGGTATACAGAAATAAAACACAAGCTATCAAGGTGAGCCTATTTGTGAACTTCAATTTTCTAGTAAGCACATTGAAAAAAATAAAAATAAAAAGGTAACAGTGTAAAAGCATTTAAAGCCAATGTATCCAAATGATTTTAATAATAGTACATGTAAAATGATACATTTTATATGTTACATTCTCTTTTTTTCTGACTGGATTCTTGACTGTGTTCTATGCACTTGATACTTACTGCCCATCTCAATCACATATTTCAAATGCTCAGTAGCCACAAGTAGCTAGTGGCTCCTGTAACTAGAAAATACAGAACAATAAGGTGTTTGCATAAACGATCAGAATTTATCAGTATTCATCTTAATATTCCAGCAGCTTCTCAACACAACCAAAATTACCTATTTGCTAATTCTGTAAATTTTAAATGTGATTCTCAAGGAAACCTATCTTTTCCACTGAGATGCCTTAAAGAAATGCTAATAGTGAATTGTGAAAAGCTTTCCAAGGCAAAATGTAATTGCAATGTTTTGAACCCATTTTTAATGTTTCTTCAAAAGGGTTTGAATGAATATAGATTCTTTCATCTAAAGTTGATTTTTCTCTGGTAAGAGTTTAAATAAAAGAAGTGTCAAAATACACTAATCTTTTTCCCCCGGTGATCCTTTAATGTTAAAAATATTTCCCTAGAATATACACCATATGTCATGAGGGAAACTAGAAAAAAAAATTTATATGTGAATGAAACTCCACAATCAACACTATGAGTTCCGAGTTTTAAATTCTTGAAAGAAATAGAACAGCTATTATACAATGAGGCTATGTCTGTTCATATATTATAGACAGTAATTGCCTAAGGTAATAAGAACTCATGTCAAAGCAAAAATATAAACACACATCTTCTAAAACATAATGGAACGAATAGGAAGTTTCCTTTAAACTTTGAAAGAATTCATGCTGTCTAGCATCAAATTTTGTCATATATGAATATTGTTAATAATGCCTACACATTGTTTTGGTTCCAAGTTAAATTCAAAGTAAGTCAAGATACAGAAATCCCTAGGAAAAAAGTAATTAAGTCTCAATCATGAAGAAAGATAGTACTTAAACTGTATTTAATCTTTCTGTAAAGGCAATAAATATTAATAATTTCTAAGTTTTCCCAACTTGTTTAAAATATATAAATTTCAAGTTATTCCAAAGAACCATGAAAATTAACAGACTTATGAAAGATTATGGTAAAAATAACTCCAGCTTAACCCAAAAATATATGTCCATATGTATGTGTATATAGATCAAAATTATAAAATAAAAGCATCGTATTTTCTCATGAGTTTTTTTCTTATTGTAAATTATGTTTTTGCTGATCTGAAAAGAAAATATGAAAGAAGAATCTCCTGTATGATGTTTTATTTCAGAGCACAGAGGCAGAGACAAGGTGTCAAGTAGGAGTAGATGGTTGGTTTCAGCATGCCCAAGATAGTATTTGCAATGAAATTTGTAAGGTAATTCATTCCCCGTCAAAAGAAATTCTTGTCTGAGATGAAGTTTTAGGTAAAGGAAAAATCTGAAGCAAACTTGTAGCAAATATCATTCCATGCTATCAATCCTTTGGGAACACAACCACAGCTAGCAGTTAAGGACACGGCAAGCTGAATCCTGCTGCTTCTGGAGATGGCTGAAAGGACTAGACACTGTATAGAGACCTGGACAGGGCTTCAATCTCAAACCGGAATGGGAAAGACAAACAATAAATGGACTAGCAGAAACCTAGTCATAGAATTTGGGTCAACATGGCAAGAGGGTAGGAATAATTTTCAGTGCATACATGTGTGGAAGAGGATGGCTCAGTTTAGGTATTGGGCCTAGAGCATTAGGGCCACCATGGAAAGAAAACTCTTCGTTTGGGTGTGCAAGTTTTTCTGGTTTTTCTTTTTTACCCACACAATGCGTTCTTTTCCTTGACCTAGTACATGGGCTATTAAAGAACTGATGAAGTAACATGTATAAACATCAATATAAAGAAAATACTGCATAAATCCCGTCTTCCTTTGTGTGAGAAAGGGAGGGCAGTCAGCTTTCAAAAGCATCAAGGATCTCATGATAAACTGGAAAAGGGGAAAGTACTAAATAAAATTGAGTGTAAATAATGTCCACTTCGCAAACTCTTTTTCTTTTAAAGACTTAAAACCAAGCAAACTGTTATCAAATATTGGAATTGGTAAAGCAGTAACTTGTAGGAATAATTGTGCATTTTTAAAGACAATGATGATACTCTAAAGGTTTTGATTTTTAAAAACACGAACACTCCTTTGATTGTACTAATTAATATATTCTCTGAAATAGGAATTAGATTAAATAAATGGTCATGTCATGAAATACTTTAAAATTGTATTTGTAAAGTCTTTGGTGATTTTGTGACATCATTGTAAAATCTAATGCATTCTATTACTAAGGGTTATAACTTTCAGTGGAAAATCCAAGAATACACAGTAAACTAAGGCAATAAAATTTCACATTGTATAAATCCACATCAAAATTCTCATGAAATACCCATATATTATTCATAGGAGTAATTTCAACTTGTTATTCAGGTCAAATAAAATAATGAGATGAAGTACAAATGGAATTTAGGTTTATTGAAATATATGATTGCATATCTTTCCCTTTCTTCCCCTTTAAAAGGTTAAAAAATGACATTTTGGATCCATATTCAACAGAATAAGTAGTTTGAGTGTAATAATAAGACTCTTTATATCTGACCACTAGGGATTTAAATACTGTGAACTGTATGTAGCTGCAATAAGAATGTAGAATTGAAATGACATATAAAGAAAAAAAAGTCCTTTTTCTTTCAAAATTTATAGTATATTTTATATGTATTCAGGCAAATAAAATTTATATGTAAATTTTGGTGTATATAATTGTATATACATTTAATATGTATGGATGTATGTGTATTTGTGTCCAAATAGTATGTATATGTACGTATGTGTCTCTGTATATTTATAATTTAAAGTTTTTACAAAACTGCTGACAACAAATGATATCCCTAACTACTGCTTTCTATAATATACCTGAAATTATAAATTATTACAATAGTTAATAGGAAATGCCCTTGAGGATGTGAAGCACTGCCTGGACTGCCTAAGTTAGGTTATTAGCACGTTGCTGCAATGAACAGCAATCCCATAGCTCTTAACAGTGTCTTGTAATATCATCTTCACGCTGAACTGTGAAAAGACTGATCTTCAAAATGCATTTTCAGTTTCAAAAATTATTTTTAAATGCCCATAGAAAAATATAGAAAAGTGTAGATCAGAAAAGAAAATTATCCCTACAGTACTTCAGTGATTGGCTCTCTTGCCAGCATTGAGCTATGCTTTATCTGTATTGCATTTCATTATTTCCTCTATAGCTCTGTGTGTTTGAGAGAGAGTTTTTGTGTGTGCACACACACGCACATGTGTATATATGTATGGGAGTGTCAATATAGCATAGCAATTTTCTCCAAGTTCAGAAGTCATACAGGATTTGTAAGTGGCTCTACCACTTACAAGTATGTAAACAAGTTATGTGACCTTTCTATACCCTTTCTATAATTCTAAGTGAATTGTGTGGACAGCAATTTCAGCCTCTTAGAGATATTGTGAGGATGGAATGAACTGAACATAAAAAGCACCTGCTGAATTAATCGACCCAATCTAGGCCTAGAGGTCTAATCTCCAGAAATCTTTTATTTAGATTTGCCTGTGAGAAAGAAGCTCCTCACAGTCAACACCTAGAATTCAGCATCCCTGCCATGGGAGCTTTCAAGTTAGGGAGGCCCACACAATTCTCTAATTCTTTTGGAGCCCTCTGCAGGGCCTCAGGTCCGGTATCTTCAGTGGATGACTGATCACCCCATGAGGTCCCACTGGAGATAGAGTAGACTTTACATAAAAATAGGAGCCCACATATTAAGTTGATCAACCTAAGCATCTCTGCCAAATATAGTAAAACTTTTAGCACTATTTATTCTGCCTTTTGGTACTCGGGCCAATATCAGAATGTTTTCAATTTTGATTATATAATTAAAAGTAAATCTAATCAGAGGAATATGCTCCCTCATCCCACATATACACAGTCATTATTGTTTGGTTACCATTTTTTTAAAAATCTCACTTGTTTATTACTTTTGTGTGCTTAATATATAATTATGTAATGTGGGACATTTCAACCATATTAAACCATAGCCCAAAAATATTCACTGGTTCATGTCTATTTGTGTTCCATACATCTGTAAATTTTTAAATTAGAGGCTTTTTAAGTAGAGAGGATTGCTTTTTTCTCCTTCCCTCCCTTTTCTTTGCCTCCCTTCATCTCTTTTCTCCTCTTATTTTAGTATATAATAACTATTAACAATAAGTATACCATTTTACTTCATTAATTTTATTTTAAGATCTTACTTTGTTGGATCCTTTTTTCTAGATAAGGGTAAACCTAGCATATCCTTAGTATCTTCAATGCCAATTCTGTCTAATTTCCTATCAGATGTTTTCCTAATCCTGTGTGGGAATAATCTGTGGCTCAGTTTAGTTCTTCAGGTCATTTGGATAGGAAAGAGATTCTTCTATCCCAGTGTAAGTCAAATCCATGTAAGCAGCTAACTTCAATGCTAGGAAACTATTTCAAAATGTAAGAGTGAAGCAAGAGAAGTGAAAAGAAAGAGGAGAGAACATTAGGGATGGAAAAGAATTCCATTAGAAATGACATTTAAACCAAATCTTTGGATATAAATGGACTTTAATATATGAAAAAAAAGAGGAAAGCCCTATTATGTAAGTGTAATAAAACAGTTAATTATGTACTAAGCTGATCTCATTGTCTTATGAAGCTGAAGAATAAAATCATGGACAAAAGGAGGAAATTGGGAAATAATACATTATTTATTGCAAATAAGAAGATAAAAAATAGCTGCTGTGGGTACTTATGAGGATAGGCCTCCGAAAGTGAAATTTTCCAAGATGCTTCAGTTTGGTCTTTTCTAGACAAGCACAATGCAGGAACTTGTCTTAAACAGGTGGGTCTGCGCAGTAGGGCTAAAGAAAATTAGTCACTTAGCTGATCAAGATCAAAAGAAACATTTTAAAGGAAGCTGGTTACTCTGCATGCATTCTAAGTCTGTCCAAATCCAGCCCAGAGGTAGGGAGGAGCTGTCAACAAACTTCTGGAAGCAGGAGGATAACAAAAGACTTGGGCAGAATGAACCAGGAGGCTCTGCACTGGCGTGTGTGGGTTATGTCCTGTTTTCCAAGGGTTAAGTGTCATTTTCCTAACCTAACAAGAGGCCCCCAATAGTAATCTAAACAATCAGTTTCAGAAAAACGTGTATTAGAAAATGTTGAGGATGAACATGACCGGGGTCCTGTGGGAGGGTGAGAATTCTCAGGGAGATCCTGGTCCGTGAAGGGAGAGGGATATCGGAATTGTTCTGGCAAAGGGAAGTCCACAGATGGGACCGGCAGCCAGGAAAAGGGTGGAGCCAAAAAAGGGAGTCCGGCTGACTCAGTCTTGATCCTATGGCTCAGGCCAGAACACTGAAAGGTCAGCAAAGGCATCATTAAATTGGCAGGTGTTTTGCCTAGAAATAAGATATTCATACCTCTCTAAAGAAAATCTTTTTTCTGTTCAAAGTTGCAATTAATCATGCTTGCAAAAATATGCCTGCTACATATATCCTGAGTTCCTATAGGCCCACTTCTAAGGCAGTCTTTTCTGCTTGTATCTGTATAGGTTGATCTCAACGTTGCTGAAATATAGTTATTTTTATGTATAAAATCCTCTAGAAATGGTTTGGCACACTTGCCCCAATAAGCAGTTTGTGTCACTGAAAGCTCTAACAGGAAAAAAAAAAGTATACAAAGTTTTCCCATTACTGACCTAGACAAAGTCCTTTCTACAACCTATTCAGACCCACTCCCAGGTTCATTTGTTGAGGAGCTCTTTGCTTACCTTTTACGACAAACGCTGCTGCTTTCCCCTTTCACTTTACAATAAATACCTTTGCTTAGTCCTCTTCTCACTCTCTACCTTGCAATTTCTGGGTAGAGAGAAAAACCTCTAGCCTAACAGTAACATTAGCATATTCTGCCTAAATCTCTTTATGGGAGGAAGGATTTTTATCTGACTATATCTGTGCTATCTTCTTACTCTTTTTACAGTGTTTGCTCTTACACTTCTAAGCTTAACTAGCTACAACGCTTGATGTAGCTAGTTAGCAATGTATGTGCCATTTTCTTTTTATCCAGCCAACTTTATTTTAGGTCATCACTTACTAGCTGCCCACTTATAAGCTAGCTAACTAAACTATTATAGTTTCTTACACTGGCACACGATCAAAGTCACCAGAGCGGAAGCACATGGTGAGTAGAATCTGGAAAAACTAAACTTAAGTATTTCAAGAGATGGAAAAAAGCCAGACGTGGAGGGTAAACTAGGTGCTCACAAGCCTTGATTTTTTTTTTCCCTTTAATGAGGCTAGAAGTAGAGAATAAGTATCACTAGGAGAGAAGAGGTTTCAGGGAGTGACCTAATTCAAACCACTCTCTGAGACATTAATGCTGGATATTTCAACTTGTACTTTTTTGTGATCTATAAATTTTGTGACTGATTTGCATAGAGGAAATAACCTTAAATATTTTCTTCTACCAAAAAAAGGTACAGAGGCAATAACCAAACGACCAGCTAGCAGGACTGGTAGATTCAATTGTCAGCTAATAGATTATTTGGTATTTCCCATTGTTCTGTGGCCTGGGATATAAATTATTTCAATATATAGTTTTAAAAACAACCATACATATTAAAAAAGGAACAAGCCATGAAATGTGTCCTTGGTAATCTGGGAGGTAGTCAAACTACACTTGACCTCATGTTGCTTTCACAGACAATTAAATGCTGGTTCTCCACACTGGACCTATCATCTTTATAACACTACCCTTACGAATCCCTCAAGAAAAGCATTCAATTTATGGCCTTAGAGACCTTAAACACCAGTGTCCTGAAGAAGCTTTGAAAGTGCTGAGCTCTCACAGCTCATAAATTGACCAGGACAGATCTGTCAGTAACCACTTTTAAAGGCCTCCCTGGGATTCCAGGTTTCCATTTTAGAAGACCTGGTTTTATTTATATCTTGTTAAATTATGGTGATGCTTTAGCTTTTTCCTTTATTGTTGTAAATCTATTTCTGATATCAATGTCTGGGCTTCATAGTGCACTCATCAGAGATGGTTTTCACTCTGGAGCACTGGCCCTTGTTCCCACAATATCATTGCTCTAAAATGAATTGTAATGTAATGCCCAAAGTACGAGGACAAGTGCTAGACTGTGCATTTCCCTGAGAACCCTTTCCAATCTTGACCCTATGTGATTTCTTTGCCCACTGTATGGATTCTAGCTGTTTGCTAATACCATTTTCTGTAGAATTCAACCTAGAATAATAAATGAGCACATTTGTCCAAAAAAAGAGATTATTAGTAGTGTACCACATATATTTGAATGCAAACCCCTTGAAGAACAAATAACAGAAAACCCAGTCTTTCTGTATGTTAAAGACATTACTTCTTTGTTACTTTAAAAAAGCAAAAGAGTATGTAAAAAATGTTGCCTTCTCTTCCTGCTGCTTTTCTCCTCTAAAACTTTTTAATAGTTAAGCAGTAATATTGTAATAGCTCCATTATTCACTAATGGTATAAAGTGCAGCTAGTCACTACCAAACAGATTTCTATTTGAGAGAGACAAAGTAATGATCTGAAGATTGGAGCAATAACATAAGTGAATTGTAATTGGAAGGTCTAAATATCATGCTGTGAGCATAAATGGGAGTTGAGCTAGTGCTGATACTTTCCATTAAATGGACTGAAGATTGCCTGACATACACTTAATAGTGGCAAATTTATTAATGAAGCAGTGCTGGATACCTAAAAGCTAATCCCAAAATCCCATTTTCCCTCGTCTGCATGTACTCCTTGAAAAGATTAAAAATAACCACTGTTTCTGAGTAACTATCAGTCAAGGCTCTGTGCAGGATGGAGGAGACGGAGGGCTCTGAAATGATTTTAGACCATCAAGCATCAACTCACTGGAAGGTACTGAATAAACTCAGCCAAAAATATAAACCCCAGGTTGATGTGTTTGAACTTCTCAGCAAACATTCTTCACACATTTAATTGCTCCATTGAGACTGCTACTGTTTGGAGAGGTTCCAGGCATTATTTCCATCCCATTAGTAAGCTTGCAGGGTGTCTACTCCTTAACCTAAAATGATTGATTCTATAAATTCCTTTCCACTTACTGACCTGAACACTAATTGAGTTTGTGTATAGATTAAAATAAAGAGTGTGTTTTCGGGAAATATTCAAATATAAGCTGTCACTTAAATTCTTTATAGTAGGAGAACATGGGATATTTAAATGATGACAATAGATGTCCTATCTGAATTGGCTTTATAAAACATGCAGCAAACCAAATTACAAAGCTGGGGGAAAAATAACACGAATAGACTTTTCAATGCAGAAACAGACAGTGGTCTCTGAAGAGTATAAACATTTGTGGATGTGTTAATACCTTGCTTGGCAGCTTCCAGTTCTCCTTCTGTGATAAATTCATTTATCGTAATAAAACATATACATTTCTTGCATTCTATTACAAAGCCTAAAGTATCTTATTAATTAGTTCTACTTGGGAAAGAACACTAAATGTTTCTTATGGTCCTTTACAAAGAGACCTAAATATGGTGAAGTGTACACTCTCTTACTTGCAAAGTAAAACTTCTAAAATTCATTTATAGTTCAAAACGATAATATATACTTTAATTAATGCTTATGCAAAGTGGCCTTGCTTGAGAAATTGACCTTATAATTTCCACATTTACTCAACCCAATAGACTGCAATTAAATTCTTAAACCTCTATCCTAATTGAGTACAAGCAATTTCTAAAAGGTTATGCCTACATTAGTTTCGATGCTGCACATATAGAGTTTTATAAATTGCTTTGTATACTATAAACATAATATATTTCTTTTGAAGGGTCATACCCCATGTAAAAATGTAAGCTACCTTTGAATTATAGAATTTTGTTTTCCTGACCCTCCTCTTTTCTTTTTCTTTCTTTTTTTTCCTAACAATTACTCTAAAGTGTCCACAAAGAACTCTCTTTAGTCTTCTTATTATAATAGAGTTCTCAGCAGTACTTTCTTAATTTCTGATAAATTGTTTTTCTAAATAAGTGAATTTAAAGAAATAAATGCTAACTGAATAGGAAAGGAAAAAGTGATATTTTCTGTTTGTTAAGGACGTTTTCTGGTCTACAGAAAATAATAAAGCCTCTACAAAAAAACTACTAGAACAATTGAGGTGACTGAAGTTACAGGACATAAAATCAACATAGAAAAAAAATCAGTAATATTTCTATATGCTAATAATGAATTGTCTGAAAATAATTAGATTAAATCTTACCTAAAATAGCATAACAATTAGAATGCTGAGGTATAAATATAAGCAAAGAAATGAAAGACTATATATTGAAAACTACTAAAATATTAATGAAAGATATTAAAGACAAATGAAATATATCCCATCTTATTGGAAGAATTATGATTATTTAAATGACTATGTTATGTAAAGTGATTTACAGATTCAGTACAATTCCTTGAAAATTCAAATATAAGGCTGGGCATTTAGCTTAGTAGTGCTGCTGCCTGCCTTGCAAGTGGAAGGTCACAAGTTCGATTCCCAGTACCAAAAAATAACTAAATAATTTTTTAAAAATTTAAATGCACTCTTCATAAAAATAGAAAAAGATAATACTAATGTTTGTTTGGAACCACAAAAGATTCTGAACAGGTAAACCACTCTTGAGCAAAAGGAACAGAGCTGGAGTTATCACATTACCTGATTTCCAAATATACTACAAAGTCATAACAATCAAACCAGAATTACACTGGTACAAAAACAAGCATACTAGTCAAAGAGAATAAAGAGCCCAGTTCTAGTTAAATGGTTTTTGACAAAGGTGCCAAGAACATATGACAGAGATAAGTTATGTTGGGAAAGTGTTTAACCACATGCAAAAGAAATTGTAATGTTATCACCACCTATATACAAAACACAAGTAAAATGCATTAAACACATAAATACAAGACCTCAAGCTATGCAATTACTAGAAAAAAGCACAGGGAGGAAGCTTTATAATATTAGGATGGACAATGTTTCTAATGTGTGACCTCAAAAGCAAAAACACAAGCAAGAAAAGGTGAAATAGATGGAATTTCATTATACTACAAAGCTTTAGCACAGGAGAGGAGACAACAGAGTGCGGACAATTACAATAAAAAATGAGAAAGTATTTGCTAACTACATTGGATAAAGGGCTAATATGCAACATGTACAAAGAGCTCAATAGAAGAAACACCAAAAATGGACAAATATCTGAGTATTCCACAAAACACAGACAAATGACCAACAGGCATCTGAAAAAATAGCTACAATCACTACTCATCAAGGAGATATACACATTAAAACTACAAAGACCTCACTTCGCTTCACCCTTGTTAGACTGGCACTGTGAAAAAAGGTGACTGCCAACAAGTTTTGGTAAGAATGTAGAGAAAAGTGTTGGGGAGCATATAAATTACTGTAGTCATTTTGGAAAACAGTATTGAGGTTCTTAAAAAATCAAATTACAATATGATACAACAATCCCATTTCTGAGTGCCTGCACAACAGAAATGAAATCAGTATGTACACACTCCCAAATTCATTGCAAGTATTTTTCACCGTACCCAAGATATGAAATCAACCTAAGTGTCTATCTGTGGATGAAAGAAAGTGGGTAAAGAAAATGTAGTTTATATTCACAATGGAATTCTATTCAGGCTTAAAAAAAGAAAGGAATCTTGTCATTTGAAATGACATAGATGAACCTGTAATATACAATGAGTTAAATAAGGCACAGAAAAAGACAAGTACAACATCATCTCATTTGTGACTGCAATCTCAAAAATATCAAACTCATAGAAGTGGAGAACAGGATGCATAGCAGGGTAGGGAGAGGAGACTGGGAAAAGGGGAAATATTGGTCAAAGAATGCAAAATTTTACACAAGAGAAATAAGTGATCTATTGGATAAAATGGTGAATATACAATACACTACAGTTAATAATGTACATTTCAGAATGGCTAAAACAATAGATTTTAAATTTTCTCACCACAAATAAGTATATGAGATGATTAATATGTTAATTAGCCTGATTTACTTGTTGCACAATGTATACATATAACAGCACAAAGCACTCCATAAACAAAAGTAATTCATATTTGCCAATTAAAAATAAAATTTACAAAAGCAAGTGAATTTTGGATTCATTCATAGTTAGCTTATTTTTTTAAAAAAAGGAATATGTAGCTTCTTAGATTCTAGTAATTAACAGAGAACCCGCCAGGGTTTCTAGGGTAGAACTTTATGACTGAATCTGTCCTTTAACTGTACAAAATTATAACCTTCTAGCCCATTTTTGTATATTCTGTGAAGATATTAGTTTGACTATGACCTAAGCTCACTCTGTAACTATAAGTAAGTGAAAAATAGCTAAATAAATTCTAAAAAAAAAAAAAGACAGAAATGGAGAAAAGCCTTCTAGATATTACATATATTACAAAGCTCCACTAATTGGAAAAGTTTTGCATTGATAGAAGAATGAGAAAATTGATTAATAGACAAGACTAAAATGTCTGCGATGAATAGTAATGATGATGACACTTCAAATTAGTGGGGGAAAGATGGATCATCCAATAAACAATGGTGGTACTACTAGGCTGCCAGCTTTAAAAATTCATGGTAGATTTTTTTACCTCATTCTCTGAAACTAAAGAAATTCAAAACCATAAACACACAAAAAATGAAGTTATACAGCTACTAGAAGATAAACAGAAATTTTATATAGTCTCATAGTAAAATGGAAATTCTAATAATAAAACAAAATCTAGAAGAAACCATAAACAGAAGTATTAATAAATTAGACAACATAAAAATAAAATATTTCTTAACAGCTAAAGAATGAAAAACCCACCATTAACAAAATAAAAATAAAACTATCAATCTAATTTAAACTAAGAATAATACAAATTAAACTTCAATGAATTGCCATATTTTTAATCTATTAAAGGCAAGAATTAAAATCTTTAATAATACATTGTACTTGTAAAAATGTCTGGTAGCATTTTGGTAAGAATATTTAAAATCTATTTTAAAATTATTAGGTAATCCTATGCACTATGCAACAATGGTGAAATCTGTTACAGCTTTGAAATAAGACAATTTGTTGACACATCAAAATTAAAATGTACATTACTTTTGTTTCAATAACTAAATTTTTAGTAACAGTACAGTTTTATACAAGTGTCAAATAATACATGTAGAAAGATATTCAATGTGAACATCTGAAAACATCCAAAAATTGTATGAATAGGAAGCAATTAAGCAAATTATAGTCCATCTATTCCAAGTAGTAAGAAACCCTAACACATTATTAAATAAAAAGAGTTGTGCAGAACATTGTCTGTAATATACCTCATTTGTGTGCAATAATCTAAGACACAATAACACATGTATATGTGAATATTTAAACTTGCACACACTCACACACATCAATCTTGAATGATACACAAGAAATCAGCAAGTTTTTAGAGTGGAACACTAGGTAACTGACACACGAGAACAAGAGAAGATGATAAAGGCCATCAATTGCTGTAGTATTTGTTTCCTTCCCTTCCTTAGGGACAAAATACTTATACATGCAAAAAGCATGAGGCAGCCACACCAATGATAGCCATGAAACCAGATTTGATCCATTGGGGTGGAAGTGCCCTTAAAGAAGAGAGAGACATGTGTTCCACTACGAATTCCCTCCCCACAGATTAAAATGTGAAGACTCAGGCATCTATCTGACCCAGAATTAGAATGCTATTGTAACAGTGTTTTAAAATAGAAGGTAACATGGAATCTGTAAATCGCTCATGCAGACCCTGGACTGAGAATGCCCACTTCAGAACTATTCTGAAGTCTCCTTGCTGTCTTGTTTCTGTCACTCAGTCAAGCCATATTTGTAATGCATATAATAGGACAGTCACTTTTGCCCAAGTATCTTTTAATTTAACTTGACTTTTGTTTAATGTGCATTCATTTCCTTTTCAAAAATTAAATTCTGTAAGTTATTATTTTAAAAAAATATAATAGAAAGAAGATATAATTTTATCAGATGGAAAGCAGAACACATTGGTGTTCATCTGGCATATGTCTTAAGTGTGCAAATTATTTTGTTTAAAGGTGAAATTTTGATAAAGATGTATGAGGCAATAATTGTCACTTAAAGAAAAATATAGTTAAATAGAAACTATTACCTTAAATACCCGTCTTGTGAATGTGTGCATGTTTATGTATGACTGTGCCCATTATACTAAGCTTCTGGCATGTTAATTATCATGCTATTGATTTTGTTGTTGTTGTTTATTAAACATTTATTCATTGGTAAATTTACAGAGAATCCAAATCATGAATATCATACTATTAATTAATCAGATTTGACAGACAGTGAACTAAAAAGAAGATAAGGGAATTACAAAAAAACAACCACTATTGCCAAAGTCACATTTCATATTCCCCAAAACAATATGCAGGTAAATTTGATATCTCTCATTTAAAAAACTTTTATGATTGATTACTAAATAGACTAGGACTATTTGGAATAAATAAGGAGATAAGTAAAAATCCAACAGACTCAACAAAAGCAAGCTGTATAAAGTTAAAAATTTCTTTTTTCTGTAAAATGGAATACTACTCAGCCATAAAGAATGACAAATTAGATTCATTCATAGGAAAATGGATACATATTGAAGATATACTCCTAAGTGAAATAAATAAGTCATACATGTGTAAATACCAAATAGTTTCTCTGGTGTGAAAAACTATAATAGTACATAAGATCCTAATGAGATAACTGACATTGTGAAATAGGAAGAAAAGGGCTAAAGGTATAGGGAAAGTGGAAAGGGTAGGAGAAAGGCAGTAAGAGAAAAGAAAAAAATATGAGAAAATGAAAAAATGGAAATAAAGTGTTGAAAATGGGGGTGAAGGGAGGGCAGCGACAATGGGTAAAAATGAGAACCAAGATCTGTCATGTAAAAGTACAAGATCCCAATAATGAATGCAACTGTACTGTATACCTAAAATGTACCAATAAACTCAATGAAAAAAAAATTCCTTTGCTCATAAGGGATTTAATTTTGATAAATGAGTAATATTGTGGCAGGTGCATCCTAAATTCAATGGATTTGATAAAATTTTCTAATTGACTGTCCATAAGGATTCAGGAGAAGGTGTAACTTGTTGAATTTTCATCCCCTAAAAGTGACAAATAGCAAAAGTTAGAATGTCTGCTGTAGGGAGGGCCAGTGTCAAGTTGACAGTTCGGTGTTCAACTTTGCTGTGTTCAACACTGTTCAACAACCATTTAGATACACAATAAGAAAATTCTGCACAACTGCAAAATCTGTAATTAATAAAAATTTCAGAAATACACCACCCTGCAGGAAAAATAAGGACACAAGAACATAATGATATATTAGAAATTATAGTCTAAAATTAGAAATCAATAAGTAAATATATCAATAGAGGCATATGTCAAACCCTGCATTAGAAAATATAAAGGTCCTCCAAATGGGGAGGCTTACAGTAATGTTATTTTTTTTAAATCAGCTCAATTAGAATGTACAATGTCTTGGCATGGCTTTACTGAGGAAATGATGTCTAAATCATGTCTCAGAGAATGAGAAGAATTAAGCAGAAGAAGAATGAGTTTTCTAGGAAATAAACTTAAGATATTAGCATCAAGGGAAACTATGACATTTAGATTGTATCTCTTTGTATCAGCCAATGCTCACTATAGAAACAGATTTAATGCAAGATATACAAATAGATAAAAATTTACAAGATTGGCTTACAATGGCTTTCCACAGAGTCAGGTGTGGGAATAAAATAAAATAAAAGTAATAAGATAATCAAAATCTCATATAACTTCTAGCAAAAGTAAAAGAAATATAACATTTAGGATAGATGGCAATGGTCCAAATGATAGATCATATGTGGTCCTTACAACTGAGCACACTACTCTTAAAATATAAATTGATACAATTTTCTACTCCAGTTGAAAACTGTTGGATTTGTCACTAGGACACAGTATTAAACTAGTCCTTTGACTTCAGAAATGATTAAGAAAACACACCTTTGTCTTTAGATACTAAAAGGCCTAACATTGAAAATAAATTTGAGTTTTTAGAGCCAAAATCGAGATGTTATAAAAATGGAATACACTGCTGGCCCACTTATTCCCTTCTTCCTTCCTTCATTTTATAACTTCCTTAAAATTTCAGTGAGTGTTTGCTATTATGTACAATTGTATTGACATTTGAGGTACAAAAATCAATTTAAAAGCCACTTTCCTTATGTTCTTACAATCTCAAATATACTTCACATGAAACTGACTGACCTAGTAATGTTTCACCCTCTTGCCTGTGCTCATCTCCTTTCAACTTTTCTCATAAATTCTAGATTGCAAAAAATATAAATACACATAAACATTTCTCTTCTTCTGGAATTTTTTTGTATTCGTTCAAGTGATATGAGAATATAACCAGATTCCACAGGTGTTGTCAAAGCCATAACCCTCCGTAGAAAAAAGTTGCATTCATCACTGAATTTTCTCAGGAGTCTATAAATGAATCTTGGTTTCCTGAAATTGTTCACCCAGAAATACTCAATAAATACCTGCAGATGTCATTGTTTTATTTAGCATGCTTTCAGTGCATGTAGAAATAATATTTTATATGTGTATAATGGAAGTGAATTTGCTTGTTTTCAATTTGTACCATTTCATCAGGGACCTTAGATTGTAGGGCATTCATTTGTTCAACAGAGATGTGTTTAATACCTATTATATATCATAGATTGTACTGGATAATGGTGATGGGATGAAATGATCCAAAAAAGCTACAGTCTCTGTGTCTGAAAAGTTTGCAAAGTAATGAGGGAGATATAAAAATGAGTGTAAATTATAATGCAAAATGTGTTCTGTAATAGAAAGCACCAAGTTATTTGAGCAATGCCTGGTGGCTTGGGGTGGCTTTACTGAGGAAATGATGTCTAAATCATGTCTCAGAGAATGAGAAGAATTAAGCAGAAGAAGAATGAGTTTTCTAGGAAAAAAACTTAAGATATTAGCATCAAGGGGAACTATGACATTTAGATTGTATCTCTTTGTATCAGCCAGTGCTCACTATAGAAAGAGATTTAATGCAAGATATACAAACAGATAAAAATTTACAAGATTGGCTTACAGTGGCTTCCCACAGACTCAAGTGTGGAAGAGTGTGATGGACTGTCTGAGGAGATCCCAAAGACCCACTTGAAGGCCTGGAGCTCAGTGTAGTATATACCATGTGAGTTCATATCAGGAGGCCAAGGGGTCTGCAATGGAAGACTGAAGAGTCTGTGCTGGAAATAAAGAGGTGATGTCCAGAGTCATCGTAAAGACTGGAGGTCCTCCAAATAAACAGAAGTAGAGCCTTCCTTCTACATTTACCGTTCATGCCTTTCTGACCACAATCCACTTTAGGTAGGGTCTTCTATACCCAGAACTATGCTGATCCAATTTAGGTGAGTATTTCTTTTTCAAATAGACCCAATAAGTTAACTATCACACTTACTGAAAACTTAAAGAAAATACTGAATATCATATAAGAACACTTTCTGCTGGGCATGGAGGCACACACCTGTAGTCCTAGCACTTGGGAGGTTGAGGCAGGAGTATCACCACAAGTTGGAGGTCAGCATGGGCTACACAGAGTTCAGAGCCAGTCTGAACTACAAAGGAAGACCCTGCTTCAAAAAACCCTAAATAAATAAATAAATACATAAATAAATAAAATAATTTTCTTTGGAAGAATGAAGTAGACAACAATGTAATGAGGCATTGAGATAAAATATAGAAAAAAGAGGCATTCCAGAAAATTAGGCCTCTCAAAGAAAACTGGTTTTGTAAGAGCCTTGCAAATTCTGACTTTTGAATCATGCAGAAGTTAAAAATAAAAACCTAGCTATCTGCTATGCTGGGGTGGAGTTATCATAAATCATTCCTGACTTTTAAGTTTGGAATATGAAAAGTTAAACCATTAAGGCAAAGTGACTGCAAGAAAAGCAGACTTTGCAACAATTCTCACCTAAGCTTTGTTGCTTCATTCTGGTTGCTTTCTGATGATTTAGGCCTTGAACTTGTATTGAGGAGGTTTTGAAGTACTACATAGCAACAGATACAAAAATCTACTCTGAAACAAAAACCATCATGTTAAGTATCAAATTATTCCTATAAAGTGTTTTTCAAATAAAAAATGACTGATTATAGCAGAAATGATGACCAGGTATCCAAGGAAGACAATGAGAGCAAATAGAAATCACAGAAACATTTACTAAAAATGCCAACTATTCTAATGACCAGACATGGACTATTATATGACTATGTTCACTATATTCCCTGAAATAAAAATTCAAGAAATAACACTTCAACTTTAAAATTTCAAAACGGAACATATTACCAAAGTAATCTACAGATTCAACACAATACTCATCAAAGTACCAATGCCTTTTTCTTTGCAGAACTAGAAATTCAGTCCTAAAATTCATATGAAATGGCAAAATCCTCAGAATAACCAAACTAATTCTGAGCAAAAAAGGGCAGTGTTGGAAGTATCGCAATTCCTGATTTCAAAATATACTATAAAGCCATAGTAACAAAAACAGCATGGTTGTGCAGTATAACAGCATAGAATAGAGGAAACAGAAACAAACCTATAAAATTTGCAGCATCTAATTCTTGACAAAAGGGCCAGAAGAATAAAAATATTCAAAAATAACTTGAATTTAAGACATTTGTCAAAGAAACAACTCGGGAATTTTGTAATTAAAAACCCCACCCTTAAAAGAGTGATACAAAGTTACTACAGGAAGATATCATAATGAAAATGATCCCAAATGGAAGAAATAGATGCACAAAAGACTAAAGAGAACAGAAAATAAATTGGAATAAGAGAAAATATATTGATATTAGACTTTGTTAAGGATACATTTTAAAAATTTTTTACAGTTATACTAACAGACTTGAAAGTGAGTGTATAACTTTCTAGAAGGAAATACATGCAATTATAAAAAAAATACTGGTCTAACTGAAAAGAGTACAAGGATAAAAAGGAAATCACACATTTACATGGTGGATATAAAAGTGTAAGAATTTATATTGATTGCACATATACAAAATTTTATTCAAAATAAAAACATTTTCAGATTTTCTTGTAACAACACTTGGGCGAATATATATATATATATATTCATTATTACATAGATATCTAAAACATAAAGATTTTAAAGTTGAAGATAGAAAGTTGAAAGTAAAAGAACAAAAAGGTACTGTTACCAATATCATACAAAGCCAATTTTAAAGGCAAATTTTATTTTCAACATAATAAGAATCACTTCAAAATGAAAAATGAAATAACAATTTAAAAATTGTATGAATAATTTAAGATGTACTCAAAATAATAAATTAATACAGTAAGGAAAATGGTTGTCACATTCCTTAGAGGATTTAAAAATCTATATATTTAGCTTGGTAACTGAAAGAAGCAGACAAAAATAATCAGTAAAAGTACAGGTCTACAGAACACATCTAATAAACTTAATTATTTATCTAATGGATATATAGAGAACTATGTATGTCCAGAATACACAAATACAGTTTTTAAAGTATATCAGATTTCCAAAAGGTGACCCTATACTACATGTTCAGAAGATATATTTTGATTAATTTTTAAATGTTGAAATTATAAAAAGTACATACTATAACCACAACTCTATTATGCTTAGTCAATAATAAATAGATAACTAAAAATACCAATGTCTAACAACTAATGAAAAAATTCTGTGATGCATATATGAGAAAGTACGCATGTATGTGAAATAATGAACTAGGTATTTATTCCAGAATTTAGAAGGAGAAACACATATAAATAGAAAACAAGAAAATATAAGAGCAAAAATTGAAATATAGAAATTAAAATGTAGACAAATATTAGTTCTCTGAAAACAATATTAAGATACTACAGGAAAAATATTTTTGAGAAAAGAAGCACGTGAGACCATATCAGGAGTGAAAAGGAGCCAATACTACCAATCCTGAAGACCTTAAAGACACAGAAAAAGCAGGGGTAGCAATCTTAGTTGCAGACAAAGTAAATTTCAAACCAAAACTGTTTAAGAGAAAAAAAGACCACTACATCCTTGTAAAGGGAACAGTTCAAGAGGAACAGATGACAATCATAAATATATATGCACCAAATATTAAAGCCCAGAGCTATAAAACCAAATATTAAGTAACATGAAAAATCAAATAAGCACCAATACAATTGTAGTGGGGCACCTAAATACCCCACTGTTACAAACAGACAGATCATTGAGGCAAAAAAATCAACAAAGAAATACTAGAACTGAACCAAGCTTTTGAACATATGACTTAATAGATATCTATAGAGTGTTCCACCCCAAAAAACCAGAATATACATTCTTTTCAGCTGCACATGGGTCATTCTCCAAGATAGAAGACAGAGTAGCTCACTGAACAGGTTTGAATAAATGCAAAGGAATCTAAGTTATCCCCTGCATATGATCAGATCATAGTGCAATTAAGCTGGAGATCAATAGCATAAGAAACTGTAGAAACTTCACAAACACAAGGAAATTGAACAACACTCTCCTGAACAATGAATGGGTCACAGAGGAAAGTAAGGAAGAAATTAGACAGTTTTTACAATTGATAATGCCAGTACAACTTACAGGAATCTATGGGACACAATGAAAGCAGTTCTACATGGAAAATTCATAGCAGTGAATGCCCACACTAGGAAAACAGAGTGAGCTCAAATAAACAACTTAATGGTGAATCTTAGACTCCTAGAAAAAGAGGAGCAAGAAAAACCCAAAGCTCACACAAAAGAAGAAATTATAAAGATTAGAGCAGAAATCAATGCAATGGAAATTAAGAATATGACGCAAAAATATCAATGAATCAAAGAGTTGGTTTTAAAAGAATAAAATCAATAAACCCTTAGCTAACCTTGTCAAAAAAAAGAAAAAGAAAAAGAAAAGAAAAGGCTCAGATCCAAGAAATTAAGAACAATAAAGGTGAAGTCAGAACAGATCCAGCAGAAATCCAGAGGATCATCAAACCTACTTTGAGAACATGTACTCTAATAAAATGGAAAACACAGAAGAAATGGACAGATATCTAGATACTTATGAATGACCAAAGTTAAATGAAGAAGATAGAAAAACTGTAAACACTCCAATTACAATTACTGAAATTGAAAACATAATTAAAAGTTTACCAATGAAGAAAAGTACAGGTCCTGATGAATTCATTGTTGAATTTTACAAGACATTTAGAGAAGAACTACTGCCAATATTCTTTGAACTTTTCAATGAAATTGAAAGGGAAGCAATACGTCCAAATTCATTCCTGGAACCAAGTGTTACTTTGATTACCAAACCAGGGAAAGATCTAACTAAAAAAGAGAACTACAGGCCAATCTCCTTAATGAACATAGATGCAAAAATCCTTAATAAGATACTGGCAAACAGAATACAGATTGTAATCAAGAAGATCATACACCCTGACCAACTCGGATTTATTCCAGGGATGCAAGGATAGTTCAACATACATAAATCAATAAATGTAAACTTTATTAACAGAGTCAAGAACAAAAACCATATGATCATCTCAATAGATGCAGAAAAAGCATTTAACAAAGTTCAATACCGATTTATGATAAAAATCCCACAAAAAATTGGAACAGATGGTCTATATCTCAACTTAATAAAAGCTATCTATGAAAAACCAACAGCCAACATGATATTAAATGGCCAAAAATTGAAAACCTTCACTCTAAAATCAGGAATAAGACAAGGATACTCACTATCAGCACTGCTCTTAAATATGGTTCTGGAAACATTAGCCACAGCCATTAGACAAGAGAAAGAAATTAAAGCAGTAAAGATAGGAAAGGAAGAAGTTACACTGTTATTATTTGCTGATGACATGATACTCTACATTAAAGACCCAAATAATTCCACCAAAAGACTTCTATACTTAACTGACACTTTTAGCAGAGTAGCTAGATACAAGGTTAACACTCAAAAATCAGTAGCCTTCTTGTACACAAATAGCCTCACTGAGACAGAAATTAGGGAAATGATTTCTTTCACAATAGCATCTGAAAAGACGAAGTATCTGAAAATCAATCTAAAGAAATATGCAAAAGACCTCTACATTCCAAACTACAGCACCATGAAAAAAGAGACCAAAGAGGATATTAAAAAATGGAAAGATATCCTCTGCTCCTGGGTAGAAAGAATCAACATAGTGAAAATGCTCATACTACCAAAACTGCTATACAGATTCAATGCAATGCCTTACTGAAATTCCAACAGGATATTTCAGAGAACTATAGAAAGTAATCCAAAAATTTATTTCAAGCCAGAAGAGACTTAAAATAGCAAAAGCCATTCTAGGCAACAGAGACATGGAAGCGGGTATAACAATTCCCAATTTGAAACTATGCTACAAAGCCAATGTGGTAAAAACAGCATGGTAATGGCAAAGAAACAGACCTTAGGACCAGTGCAATAGAAAGGAAGATACAGAAACAACTCCCGATGTACTCAACTACCTCATTTTTGACAAAGGAGCTAACCATCCTCACTGGAGGAAAGATAGCCTCTTTAGTAAATGGTGTTGGAAAAACTGGATTTCAACCTACCAAAGATTAAAACTAGACTCCTATCTTTCACCACACAGTAAACTAAAATCCAAGTAGATTAAAGATCAAAATATTGAAAAAAGAGTCACTAAATTTGGTGGAAGTTAAGTTTGGCAGAACTCTTCAGGACCTTGGCATAGGAAAAGACTTTATGAACAAATCCTCAGTAGCACGGGATCTAGCACAAAGCATCACAACTGGGATCTCATCTTATTAAAAATCTTCTGCATTGCAAAAGAAACCATCAACAGAACTGAGACAACCTACAATGTGGGAAAAAAATTTTACCAGCTGCTCCTCAGACAAATGACTATTATTTAGGTTATATAAAGAACTCAAAATAATCAGCACCCCCCTAATATTAAGACCTGATTCAAAAATGGACATCTGAAATGAACAGACATTTCTCAGACAAAGAAGTAAAAGCATCAAGTAAATATTTGAAAAATTGTTCCACATCACTGGTCATTTGAGAGATGCAGATAAAAACACTGAGATTCCACCTCAGACCACAAAGAATGGCTGCTATCAAGAAATCAACCAATAACAAATGTTGGCAGGGTTGTGTGGAGAAAGGAACCCTTTTCCATTGTTGGTGGGAGTGCAGACTGGTGAAACCACTATGGAAAGCAACATGGAGATACCTCAAAGAACTAGGATTAGAGGTTCCATTTGACCCAGCCATAGCTCTGCGGGGTATCTTTCCAAAAGAATTAAAAGAATCATACTACAGTGATATATGCACACCTATATTTATAGTGGCAGTGTTTGTAATAGCTAAAACTTGGAAACAGCCCATGTGCCTGTCAGTTGGAGACTGAATAAAGAAGATGTGGTTTTTCTATCAAATGGAATACTATTCAGCCATAAAGAATGAGAAGTTAGAATCATTCATAGGAAAATGAATGCATGTTGAGGATATACTCTAAAGTGAAATAAATAAGCCACATGTGTAAATATCGAATAGTTTCCCTGGTGTGAAAAACTATAATGGTACATATGATCCTAATGGTATAATTCACAGTGTGAAATAGGAAGAAAAGGGCTAAAGGTGTAGGGGCAGTGGGAAGGGTAGCGGGAAAGGAAATAAGGGAAAAGAAAAAATATGAGAAAATGGAAACAAAGCATCTGCAAATAGGGGAGGGAAGAGGGGATGAAAAGAGGGCAGGGATAAGGGGAAAAAATGAGAGCCAAGACCTGTCATGTAAAGGTACAAGATCCCAATGATGAATGTAACTGTACTGTATAGCTAAAGTGTGCCAATAAACTCAATGAGAAAAAAAAAGAAACACTTTGCCCAAACTGTTACTGAGGATGTATACTGCTATCAACATTATAGAAAACTGCAGAAACAATCTAGTAAAGATGAAAATACGTGTAGCATTTCTCTCCTCTACTCCTAGGTATACATATTCTAGAGTTATGTATGCAAATATATTCTGATATACATATGTGCTAGACCGGTCTTAGAAGTACTGCTTTGAGTAGATAAAAATGAAAAATAGAGACTGGGGATGTAATTCGGGGGCAGGATATTTGCCTAAGTATGCAGGAGGTCCTATGTTTCATCTCTTCAGCACCTCCTGGCTAACTGGAAAAACACTCAAGTGCCTATCAGGAACACAATGGATTTTCTACAAGTTATATTCATATAATGAAATACAGTGCAACAATAAAAATGAGATATCTAGAGACATACATTAAACGTGTACAGTATGAGCCTAAGAAACATGAGTGAGAAAAACAACATAGAACATTGTTATACAAATTTCAAAGAAAAAGTAAAACCTAAACTGCACTGAAATGCCTGTGCAATTGTAAAATCTTATAGAAAATGAAGTGAATGATAAAAACAAATTCCAGATGGTGGCTAACTAGCAGTGGGGAAAGGGAAAAGAGTTTTGAGACACTAAAGGATCTCTGGAATATCGGCAGTGATGTTTTTTCTTTTCTTAGTACAGAATACACAGGGGTTGCTCATTTAACACACTCATTGTGTTTAAAGCCATTTTATAAGTGTATCTTACTTTAAAATTTAAATAAAACACATTTTAACTGCTTTAGAGTATAAAATAACCAGAAATTCAGAGGCAAGTGATGGTGTCAAGCCATCTAGGAATGAAAACTTTCATTACAGCTTGTGCAAAGAGAGGCAGAAGGAATTGCAAATGGGAGGTTACAAAGAATGAAGTTACCCAAGAAGTTTGATACTGTTGGCTTTGGAATCTACGCAATGTTTTGGAACTTATCAGGGCAAGAGGGAGTTCTTGAACAGCTAGAAACAGGGCAAGGCCAGTATAAGATTTGTGTCTGAGACATTTTACTGTAGCGTTTAGAGAGAATGAGTTAAGAGGAAGCAAGAATGTTGGCAAGGAAAGTTAGGTGGTTTTGTATTTCAGGAGATGAAGGGTGATAACTTGAACTAAGGAAATGGAGTGGGGAGCAGTTCCCAAAGGAAGAAGTTTCAGGGCTTGATGAATTGGTGGAATGTAGAGGTGATGAGAAGAAAATGAATCTAAGTGGTAGACTGAAATAGAAAGGAGGGAGGGAGGGAAGGGGAACGCGGAAGAAAGGAAAGGGGAGAGAAAGAGACAGAGATGGAGAGGGATGCGGTTGCGGGAAGGAGACCATAATGAGCATCATTTGAAATGATTTCAGTTTTTATGTTTTTGAAATGTCTGGGACTTTCAAGATCAGATATTCAGTAAACAATGCAGGTTTCTCCTCCACTTGCTACATACTCATTGTCTACTGGTGTAGGCTCTGAGAATATGAGTAAAACAATAGAGGCTTTCTTCTTGAATATTTGATGTATCTGAAGCTCAGGTATCTGAAGCAGGGATAGAAACAGAATTATAATCCATAATTTTCTCTATGTCTCATATTTTTGAAATATGAAGATTGCCTATAGAATGAAAATGTTCTATAAAAATCAGAACATATAGGACTTGGTTAATTCAATAAATAGAAAAATCAGACAAAGTGGCATAATTAATTTTCAGACCAACCCAACTTGGTCACCTTTCAAAAGTAGACAAAGGAAAATAAAACAGTGGGGAAGCAGTAGAATCTCACAGAACTGATAATGCTGATTCAAGAAGGAGGTATTAATAACACCTTCTTCAAATCATAATAGGGAATTGACACAGAAGTCTGATTCTAAAATGAGTTATAACAGGGTGCTTTTAGATAACATGTAGGAAAGCACACTGCTAGCATACACTTCAGGAGTGAGCCTGCAGAGGCAAGTAGTTCACAAAATTGAACAAAGGAAGGTTTTTAAAAAATGTAAAGTGCATTTGGTTTATGTTATTTTTATAAGTAAATATGCCATTGCTTTGTTTTGTTGAATGTGGTTCTATACTAAAAGTATTGGAATTAAAAGTAACATATTTCTCCAAAGCCTACACATGTAATTTACAATAAATTTTCTTCCAATATAGTTCAAGTCAACACTTGTTAAACGTTACATCTTAATTATGGCTCCCAAATGACACCTTAAACAGTGAAATGGGGAGAAACACAAGAATATATATTGTCTTCAGCTTTATGAAGCAGGAGGCAAATGTAAGCAAGGCTCACAGCGACTAGAAGGAGTTGAGATAGTTTCCAGAAAACTGAACAAAGAGGAAAAGAAAATCTAGAAGTGAGCTGTTCCAAAATCCCTACGTGATTCATGTGATCTGTGCTACATGGTGTTCCCTCTTTAGCAGCTATGAAATGGGAAAGGTGAACCCATTTCAAACAAAAATCTGACTCACATAAATACAGCATTTATGGTTTGAGTCTTGGTTGGAATTGATCCGTCTAAGAAAAAATTATCTTAACTAGGCTAGCAGGCTTCAGATTTCCAATATGAATTCTGAAACACACCTTTCCCCCTTTATTTCTATGAGAGTAAGTCTACTTGATATTTCACACCACACTTTGGGGACCTGGGCTGCAAAATAAATAATAACAAATGTTTGTACAAATTAATAAATAAACAATCTCTCACAAAAAACTGTGAGCAAATCCTGTCACTTTCTTGCCAAAATATTTCTAGAATTTATCTAAATTTTTTTCATTCCAACTGTTTCCTCTGTAGTCTAAGCCATCATGACCTCTCTCACGAGTGACTGTAATGTCTCCTTAATTGGTCTCCTTGCTTCTCTCAGAAGCCAGAGGGATCCTTAAAAATGAAATCATAGTATATTTCTATTTTAAAATGTTCATTTTTTTTCCCTTCACTTTTAGGAAAAAAATCTCAACTTCTAAAATTATCTAGTCTCTGATTGTGGCCCATTCTTTCTTATCATTCCCTCCCTATTTTACCCTGTCCATAGCTACTAGGCTTTGTATCTCTCCCTAGTCCTAATTGTGAATTTAACTTTTTGGATATGTGGTACATTAGCCATAAAAATAATATTTCTAGCATGTGATGCTCCACAAATGTTCACCGTGCTGTATGATGGAAAGTATCCTTCACTTGGAACAAAAATCTCAATATCCATAGTTTCTGCTTTTGAGGAAATCAACACATAAACAGTTACAGCGCCATGAAAGCTATTAAGAGGAAAGAGCAGGGTGATATGAAATCAAGTGGTGCCCAATCTTCCAGGTGGAGCTTGGGAAGGCTTCACAGACAGGGAAAAGCACTATGGAAATGCAAAGATCTAAAATAATAGTTTTAAGTCATAAAGGATGAGAAACTAGAGTCATTTATAGGAAAATGGATGCATATTGAGGCCATACTCAAGTGAAATAAATAAGACACACGTGTAAATACAGAATAGTTTCTGTGGTGTGAAAAGCTAAAAGTGTAAATAAGATTCAAATTGTATTAACTGATAATGTGAAATAGGAAGAAAAGGGCTAAAGGGGGAGGGGAAGTGGGCGGAGTAGGGGAAAGGAAATAAGGGAAAAGAAAAAATATGAGAAGGAAGAAAT
>NW_022900927.1:9857975-9862808 GCF_012274545.1 Fukomys damarensis
AAAAATGAGAACCAAGATCTGTCATGTAAAGATCCTAATGGTGAATGTAACTGTACTGCATACCTAAAAAGAACCAATAAACGGAACAAAAAATAAAATAAAATAGTAGTATTGTTCACATTTAGAAGTATTAGATTTTTTGGGATTTTTTTTTTTTGTTGTTGTTGTTTTGTTTTGTTTTGTTTTGGTACCGCGGATTGAACTCAGATCCTTGTGCTTGCAAGGCAGGCCACCGAACTGCTGAGCTAAATCTACAGCCCAAGAAGTATTAGGTTTGTTTACTCTAACATATGTGCTGCCTTACAACATGACTAGACAGAAAGATGTCTGATTAAACTGAATTGCTAGCCAAGTCCTCAAGCCCATTTGCTATGACTTGCAACTATTTAATCTAATAATCCATTTCCTTTCTCCATAAGTATAATAGACTAGCCACTATTGAAACTTCTCTTTCATGACTACAAATAATAAAGTGCCCTGGGGTCAGTTCTCTGCAAATCAACTTCCAACTATGGCCCTGTAATGCAAAGATCTAATAGGTAAGAGACTGAGTATATCATGTAATGAGCCCAAGGCCTAAAAATTTACCTTTGTGAAAATCTACGATATAATCCCATTTGCGGGTTCTTGCTATTATTTCTTATGTTACTAGAATCCTATTCAGGAACTCTGTGCCTGTGACTGTGACTTCAGTAGTTTTCTTCTAGCAGTTTGAAAGTTTCAGTTCATATAATTAGGTCTTTGGCCACTTATACCTCTTAAAAGTACCTATTCCAAATTCAGTCACATTCTGATGTGCTAGGTGTTAAGATTTATTATATTATTATTTCTTATATGAATTTGAAGGGAGATACATTCAGTTCAAACAACATGTAAATTATATACTAAGTATACATTATACATATATCACATACACATATATATTCAGAGAGAGAGAGAGGAAGTGAATGAGCTCTGGATTATAAATGAAAATGAAATTAACTCTACCCACTTTAGGATGCAGAAGAATCTATGATACTGAAACAAGAGTGTATTATGATTGAGGACATACTTTTAGTAAAAATATAGTCATACCATAACAAGAAATCAATTAACAGTAGACCATGTACCAGATAAATTCCCATTAAAATTATTTCATCTTCTTAAATCATAACCATCTTAATTTGTAGAAGGACACTCTGTGATGGTCACATAACATAAAATAAACTAAGGATGCAGTTCTCAGAAAAGGCCCCTTTCATGAGTGCAACATAACTATAACGAATTCAACAGTCACAACTTAGAGGATAAGAGCTTTATTTTTGGTTTATGCTTTCAGTCTGTGGTTAGCTAGCTCCAAAGCTCTGCCAGGATAGTAGAGGTGCATGAGTGAAGAGAAGGTCCTCGAACTGAAACAGCAAAGAAGGAAAAACCTAGAGACAAGAATATGTTCTTCCAGGACACACGCCAGTGACCCATCTTCAAACACACCTCACCTTCTAATAACACATTACCTACTAATGAATCCACTAGTGGGTGTACTGGGCCCATTATCTAATTACCTTCAACACACATGAAAAATGTGGGGGACATTTTAGATTTAAACTCTAACATTCTGCCCCTGGTCTGCAAACTACTGATATCCATCTGATTATGAAAAATGGACTTAGTCCATCTGTAAGAGTCCCCAAAGTGAACAGTTCTGATACTGATAAAAAGTCCAAGTCTAAAGTCTCCTGTGAGACACAAGGCAAACTCTGAAGTGTGAGCTCCTGTAAAAATCAAAAAGAAAATTAAACATTTTGAACATAATGGCACAAGGTAAATATTTCCCTTGCAAAAGGAAGAAATAAGAGGATAAAAATGCAAAGCAAAGGACCAAAGCAAGACCGAAACACAGAAGGGCAAACTATATCCTATTGCTCTGTTTCTAGCACCTACTGGTAGTTGCAGTGGGAAGGTAGTTCAAAAGGGCTTGAGTTCCATGCCTCTATTGCATTGCCAGTTGCAGCCCTCATGGCTTCCCTATTAAAGTACCTTCCTTCACCATCCATTGTTTTCTTTAGTAGATGTTCCACTTTCTAGGTATCTCCAACTTCCTCAAAGGTCTTCCTTGCACTTTCAGATCCACTCTCAAAGCTTCATGCACTGCTCTCTCA
The DNA here is from genome assembly GCF_012274545.1 of Fukomys damarensis. Lineage (NCBI taxonomy): Eukaryota > Metazoa > Chordata > Mammalia > Rodentia > Bathyergidae > Fukomys > Fukomys damarensis. The sequence continues at coordinate 9,860,114 of NW_022900927.1, forward strand.
GGGTCACACTGCCTGCTCTCCCACATTTTCTTCTAGAATCCAAGTGGAAGCCTTCATGATCCCATAACTCTTTCATTCTTCATTCCTGAAAAACCAGCACCATGTGGATGATGCCAAAGTCAACTTCCAGCTTGATAGTAGCCAGGCCTCCTTTCATCATGGCTGCAGAGGCCTCTGAGTTCCTGGATGGCTGAGGACTATAAAATGAATCCTGGGGAATCAATTCCCTAGGAAATTCTTCTTTATCAATGGTACCAGCCCCTATTCTCAAAGGGAAGACTTAAAGTATTGCACATTTGGGACAGAAGGGGTGGGGTCTAGCTGATTCCTGAGATCCTTTAAACTGTCTTTCCTATTGTCCTGATAAAAAAATACTTGGCTCTTTAAAAATGTCAATCTTTTCAACAATCCACTTCTCCAAGGCCATAATATTACAGATACTTCCTTTCTGATGAAACTGAAAACTTTCACATCAAATTTTTACTCCTGACTTTTACTGTAGATCTGGCTAAACTTAGCCAGCATTATACTCATGCTACACCCTGAACATCAGGCTGCTTTTTAATTTCCTCCTATAGACTAATTAGTTCACAACACTTAATCTTGGTCTCCTACAAAGTCTTAGGATCTTATGACATGGAAAAAAATGAAGAAAAATTTTCTTTCTGGGAGTGACACATACAGCCTCTCATCCAATGGCCAAGACAGTCCTTGTTCCCAACAGAAACTCCCTAAGTCTGGTCTTTACTGTGTATATTTCTATCAGTATTCTGGTCTTCTGAGCTCTGACCAGTAACACACATCAACCATTTTTTACAACATTCTAGGACTTCTCTGTCTTTCTTTTCCAAACTTTTCCAAACTCCTCCAAAACCATATTCCAAAGTCCTCTAAACCACACAGTTAGGTACAGTTACAGCAACAAGCCCACTTCACTAGTACCAATTTCTGTCTTAGTTACTTTCCACTCACCAGGACAAAATACCCAACACCCACTACTCAAGAAGGATAGATGTGTTTTTAGCTCATGATTTCAGTACATAGTTGGCTGGCTCCAAGGTGGAAACAGGATGGCAGAGTAGCATGGCAGATGAAAAGGTGCTCAACTTATGGCAGCCAGAAAGCAGAGAATGAAGGGAGAAGCCAGAGACAAGAATATACTCTTCCAAGTCACAGGCCAGGGAACTTCCTCAAACTAGGCCTTGCTTCCTAACAGCACATTCAGCTGCTAAACTCATCAGTTGATTAATCCATAGCAATCCCATGTCCCAGTCATCTTCAATAAACATGATAATTTGGGGAGTTTTTTTTTTTTAGTTCTAAACCATAGTAACTACCACAATATTTACAGGACATTTCCAGTGACATTACCTTTGTCCTCCTCATCCCATCTTTACCACAAAAAAGACCACTTCCAAGGCCAAAGCCCACTTACATGGAGAATTTGGCCATGGTTCCTGAATGAACTGTGAGATAGTTGAATAAGATAAACATGAAAAAATGTTGGTAATATTTCTTCCTGACTCTAGGTAATTGTAGTGGTTCCCTCAGGGAGAAATAAATGCTTCTTTTATGAGGCTACATTATTTTTTTCTATCCTTTGATTAAACGGTTAGAGCACCATGTAAATGTAGAGTCTGTTTTTGTGATGTATTTAGATAAACCAGATTTTTTTTCTGTATACAAGAGTAATAATTGCATCTACCTCTTAGAGATTTACAAAAATATATGATAATATATTTTAAACACCAGCCTTAGTAGAGAGTCTGAGGGATGTGAGTACCCTTTCACCTCCCATGATCCAGCCAAAGAACTACAACTTACTGTCAGCACAAATTTACCAAAGAATATTCTTAGAGTGCAATACCATTTAAGCCATGAGTGGCTTAAATCAAGTCTTCTGCTATTTAAAATGGATGTCTACAAGTGATTATACATGTCAAACTCATTAACCTCAAGACTGCATTTGGTAAAATCATTTCCTGCATAGGAAAAATGTGCCATGGTAAAGACATTCATATCCTAAAATGGCTTTATTAGAGGGCCAGGGATTTAGCTCAGAGGTTCTACCACCTGCCTTGCAAGCACAAAGACCCAAGATCAATCCCCGGCACCAAAATAAAAAAAAATCAATTTATTAGAAACAAATAATGACTGTCTTCGTAAAGTATATGTGCACAATTAGAACTCAGAGAAAGATTAGATAAATATAAATATATAATATATATGAATTTTTGGCTAAACCAAAAAATCAGCTCATTTATTCACTGGGAAAAAGAAACTAATTGCATTTGATAATTTAAACATTGCCAACATTCACTTCTCTAAGCCCAGAAACTATTACTGTACTAGTTTTGCACTGTAACTGGGCAATTCAAATGTATGCCAAGCACATTTTAATGTAGTTTCGTGGCAGTTTTTTGCCTGTCATTTCCTCCTTGTCATAGTTAAATTTCATTTCATTTCATTAAGTGCTGTATTACTTCATGGTATATTAGAAGAGAATCCCAGCCAGATATATTTTAGAAGTATAAACAGAAACCTAAAAGTGGTGTGTTCTCTCTTGATTGGATAAAATGTGTATTTTGTTCAAAATATAGTCTTTGTTCCTTTCCCTAGCCCAAATTACCACATGAAGACCTATGAAATGCAAAAAAAAAAAAAAAAAAGCAACATTCAGTGACAACCTTATCAA